>NW_015161496.1:83709-142620 GCF_001447785.1 Gekko japonicus
CTCTGGAATTCCAGGAAACCGATTACGCGGAGGTCCGACGATTATAAATGGCGAAGGTTCTGTTCTTCCCTAGGTGATGACGCCCCTCGAGCCACCTCAGTGGGTCTCGAAAGAGTTTTCCAATTCCTCCTCTCCCTAGCTGACTCGGGACTTTCCCATTCATCGTTGAGAGTTTATTTGGCCGCCCTTTCAGCCTACCATGTTCCTGTTGATGGATGTACTCTGTTTTCACATCCAGTTTCAAAACGTTTTTTAAAAAGTTTATTGCATCTCTACCCTCCTGTCAAAACTCCAGTCGCTCCCTGGGACCTTCCTCTAGATCTCCGCCAGCTCACGAGGAAGCCCTTTGAGCCGCTTGCAACATGCGACCTCAAACTCCTAGCTTGGAAAATGGTCTTTTTAATTGCTGTCACCTCGGCTAGACGAGTGGGAGAAATATTGGCTTTCCGTCATGATACACCTTACCTATCATTTTTGCCAGACGGAGTCCACCTCGTCCCGGACATCTCCTTCCTGCCAAAGGTGGTGTCAGTTCCACCTGCAGGCGGAGGTCTTCCTCCCTGATTTTCCCCCAAATCCAACATCACTGGAAGACAAGCTATTACACACTTTAGATGTGAAGCGGGCTCTCCGGTTCTATCTCAATAGAACACACCCAACTAGAGCAGACTCGCAACTGTTTGTCTCCTACGCGTCAGCACGGCTGGGCACTTGCATCACAGCTCAGTGCCTGTCAAAGTGGATTGTGGGTCTATGTTACCTGATCGCCAAACAGCCATTACCTGATCGCCAAACAGCCATTACCTGGCCCTATCAGGGCTCATTCTACCAGGGCTGTCGCAACCTCCACTGCCTTCCTCCAGGGAGTGCCCCTGACGGACATTTGCAAAGCCGCTACATGGGCCACGCCTAACACCATCAGGCACTACGCCCTAGACGTCCATGCAAACATCAATACCACCATGGGACGTCACATTCTATCTTCAGCTACGCAGTAAAATACCTGCCAGCACCCTCCTCCAGGTAGGCTACTGCTCGCTAAACTCCCATGGGTGTGAAGCACAGAGACCACATCGAAGATAAACAGGTTGCTTACCTGTAACTGGTGATCTTCGAGTGGTCATCTGTGCATTCACACCACCCGCCTGCCTTCCCCGCTGCTGTTAGCTTCTACATTTTTAATAGGGGTTGATTTGCGGTGGTTTGAAGGAACTGGCGGGATGTCCGCGCCTGCCCCTCTGGGCATGTGCGGTGGGGTTCCTGCGCATGCCCAAGGGACTAGGCGCGAAAATCCATTGAAAGAGCTTGCTACAGCACTGAATCCCATGGGTGTGAATGCACAGAGGACCAGTCGAAGATCACCAGTTACAGATAAGCAACCTGTTTACTTTTGTGTTTCATTAACACCAATTGTGTTCTTGTTACTTTATGCAGTTTGTTTAGCTCATGCCGAAACAGATTTAACAGGCTGTAAAATATCTATACATCCTTTCACCAGACTGCTGGTTTTCTTGCATACTATATTAAACATTGCATACTCGTAATCAGTACACACTGATGTATTTTTATGTTTTATTAATATTGTAAGCCACCTTGAGATCCGCAAGGGAGAAATGTAGGTAATAAATGTTTCAAATAAATAAACTCCAGAGCCTGTTGTGGATATTGAAAGGCTATGGGAAAACTCCTGACTCCCTTCCCCGGAACTTTGGGTTTTCCCAACAGAAAATTTGAAAATTTAGGGGAGCACTGGGAAAACCCCAGTTCTCTGTGAACCGATGAAATGCTTTTTCAGACAAAGTTTTACTCATGAAGAATGTACTGTTGAAGACTCCTAGCATCACGTTCAGCATCAGATAATTCCTTTGTATGCTGCAGACACAAAAACGTTGTGTCCACTACAATGTATATCACTATTGAAGACTTCTCCATTTTCAATGTTATAAAATTCAACTTGTTTAAAGTGGTAAAGCAAGTTTAGGTTTAAAGACACTATTCAAAAACTTATTTCTAAAAAAGTTTCCCTGTGGCTTCAAACATGCTGTTAATTTAGATCTGCTAACAGGCAAATCAGCTTATGAAGTGTCTCGTGTACCATCTTTTCAGCTTCTCGATAGAGCAATTTTAATTTTGCCTGTATGACATATAGTAATTCATAGTGTTCAGGGTGTTGAACAGCTAGATCTTATCCTTTGGGATCTGAAATACTAACTTTACCATTCTATGAAAACCTTCATAATCTGACGAGTTGCAAATTAGGGTGATTGGCAGGTCATGATATTTCATTGCAACATCTGATTTACATTAAGCACTAAAATGACAGACCTAGGTATCAGGGCCTCCTGTCCTGTGAGCATATCCTTGTAAATCTCTCAGCTTTTAGTCAACAAGACTATGCCAAGTTTCTTAATTAGGTGGGTGAATAGACTTACACTGCTGAAACCAGATGTAACAAACAACTGCAAAAAAAAAAAAGTATGCAGCAGGACTATAACTATGTGGGAGGATAGCATGCCTTTGGCTTTTCAAGAATCTCTTGAGGGGAGTGAACCTGCTTAACATATTGAAAGCTAGAAAACTTCCACTGTTACCTAAATCAACACATGATTTGCTACTAAGGTACAAGGCATGTATTTGAATACAAATGAATGAAAGAACAGCTGTTGATTTTGAAGGCTTTTAAACAAGTGTGAAAAATTATACATGTTGTATTAAAGGTATCCTAAGCTAAGTTCCAGTGTACTTTGTAGTAGTAAAATATCAAACAATAGTTGCTTGTGGTGGAAGAATGCAGGATCTGTATTCCAGATTTGTTTCAAAATTAATCATGACTAACGTTTTTGGTATTTGAGGAATGGCTTTTCTTTCCCAAGCAAGTATGTCTGTTTAGGTCGAGGGAAATGTTTTCCCATGAAGCGAACTGCATGGAGAGCTAACTCATAATGCTTTAATGCTTCTCTGGATTACTTATTTTACAAGAATTTAAAGGACCTCTGTTACCCTCCGACACAGTATTTGGGACAAAACAGTACCGCTATGGCAAAACATAATTGTGAGAGGTTTTATGCCCCCAAGTGCCTTTAACAGAAAGAAAACAGCATGTGAGTCCACTTTAGAGACATTGTTTACTAAAGGGCAAAATTGCTGAACCATTTCTCCGTGTGTTATTTGCCAGGGAGAATGTGCAGGCTTAATCAAATATGGTGCTTCTGTAATTCAAGATGACAAGACTGTTTCATTAAAATACTCTGAGCTGGTATAAAAGATGACCCTAATATCAGTATTGCCATCCAGCCAGCACCCATTGAATAAC
Organism: Gekko japonicus; assembly: GCF_001447785.1. Taxonomy (NCBI): domain Eukaryota; kingdom Metazoa; phylum Chordata; class Lepidosauria; order Squamata; family Gekkonidae; genus Gekko; species Gekko japonicus. The sequence continues at coordinate 87,023 of NW_015161496.1, forward strand.
TCTGCTGAGGATTGCACCCTGTATGTGTGTGTGAATCTCTCACTCTGGAAATAAAGGACTTGGGGGGTTGTACATATACAGAAACCTTTCATTCTGCCATGTGTATGTCCACTAAAGCTTGCCTTGCTGCATTGCTTTTTTTGATTATCTGCAGTTGTGACACAAAAAAAGGTTGCGATTTATTAATAAAGGTTCAGGTGGTTTAAAGTCCTCTTTATAAAACATACGAACTTTACTTTAAAATATTAACCTCTTGTACAATGTTTCCAGTTAAGGGAAAATAATGCTAAAAAGTTTTAAGTTCTTACAGCATTTTTATTAACTAATAAGCTCATTACATCTATACAGTCAAAGCTTCAAAAGTCAGTTTTGGCATTCTAAACTACTGTGATCCTTAGCCTAGAAACTACATTTAACACTTAAATAATACACAGCATTTTCAAGATACTCTTGAATTCATTGTACTTAATCCCCTTTCCATTTCTGCGTTTAATCCCGAAGTGACCTTCATTTAATTCTTAAGCATTGCCCAAACATGCTCATGTACATTATTCCACCAGTTTTTATTTGGACAATGAACTTAGGACCACAATTCAATTTCCTTTCCAATATAAAACTTATTTAGTTTTGCAGAAAATGAGCTGTGTTGGTGTCCTATTAAGCAAAATTTAGTGACCGCCCTCAAACTTGAATTTAGTGTTTTAACAAGAAAGCTAGTCTTTGCATTGAGACAAGAACAATTTCCCAATTCAGACTTTTACATCAATTGAATGGAGGATACATATGAAATTTGCATTCATAAGAATATTCTGCTTTTTTAAAAGATAAACACTAGTTTAAAGCATTGGCATATGTATATATAAAACATCTTGTTTTGTTGTTCAGTTTCCCCTTTGTTAGCTTTAATTTTCTTCAGCTAATATTATAGTGTCTTATTACTGCAAGCTGTTCGCTGATGGCATTTTAACGGTATAGTCTGTATAACCACTATGAAGATCCTGAGCTGAAGAGATTTTGAAATGGACAAAGCAGCCATTGAGGCTATGTTCAAAGCAAGCTGTAGAGACATGTTGAGTCTGGGTCAAGTGTTTCACTAACAAAGGATGTAAACTATTTCTTAATTGTATTACTTTTGAGTCTTGAGTTAAAATATTGGAACTATAAATAATCAATGTCGCTTCACGGTTTTAATTGACATTGGATAAGATCCAGTGTTTCCCTTTGGCTTAGTGAAACGCTGAACAATGGACAGGTTTTTCCCCAACAGATGTCTTAGTTGGAAGGGAAACCAGTGAATCCAACCTAATGAAAGAACGAAGCAACTTCAAGCCTTATCAGTAGGTTTATCACTATCAAAAACTCATTGTGAAACCTGCAGTAACAGGAAGTGCACACAGCTATAGCAGACCCTGTTTGCATGTCAGCTGTTTTTCCAAGTTGCTGCAAGCTTACGTTCTTGAGTTTAAGTTTTTTTGAAAGCTAAGGGGTATCATTCCAATCAGTATATTCAAGGTGCTCATGGGTATCTAGAACACTTACCTTGAAGTCAGAAAAGATAGCTTCCTTGTGTTGAAAGCTTTAGTGCTTGTTTTTGGTTGCTCCTTACAGCGTACTTTCTGTTTCACTTACCTGCTTTTTGAAGACTTAGAAACTTCTAAGGACATTAAAATATGCACTTGACCAGATTTTGAACCAGAGGTTTTCAGATTCCTTGTATGAAAATACCTTTCCATATTTTATTTATATAACTGGGAGGTGGACGAGTGCTGAGTGCACCACTCTCCACCTGTCTCCGAAAGAACTGAGCTCACTGCTTAGAAGACCCTTGAACTCTTTATACAGAGAGATGGCCCCTTAAGAGTAAAGTAGCTTGATTCAGGCCTGCCATTAGAAGCCTTGTCAATATAAAATTCCCTTTTGACTCCACAGTGTTCTAGAACTGAAGGAGTCAGAAAACAAAAGGCTGAGGATTTGCATGCACTCTGAAATGCCCCTTCCCACCAGCCTTTATACCTCAGGAAAACTCACCAGAAAAAGTCAGGAAACCATCTGAAGCTGCCTCCATCCAATGCAACACAAAACTGCAGTCGGAAAAAGTCAGGAATGCTGCGGGACAGAAACACACACTTTTCAGGCCATATCCTTTATTTTTTTCCCCTGAATCTTGTTTCTTTTGAGTTTTAATCTCAGCAAAGAGCTACAAGCTGGTGTTGCTCTCTTAAGTGGGCCTGAAACTTATTTTGCACAGGAAGATTACAAAATGAAAGATGAAATGCCAACACAAGTTGTTCAGATGACATGTTTCCTTCCAGTTTAGCTGCTTTTATTTTCAGTCAGGTTTCTCTAAATGATAGTGAGGATGACATAATGTCATTTACAGGGAAGTTTCAACAGAACTGACACCCTACAATGCAATGTTCACTGAAATCAGAATGAAGACATTAAAGCAGACTGCGTTAGGCTCGCTTCTGTAAGATTCAAGTCACTGCGAACAAGACTCCAGTTGATTTAGTCAATAGAAACATTACAGGTTTTAAAAATAGGTACATATGCACTAGCTTATCAACTGGATAATCAGTTGGGAAACTTTCTCCAATATGGGCATTTAAAAACATTTCAGTACACAGAAAACATACCCAGTGCCCTAACTCTGCACGCAAGACATTCTCACAAAAGTTTTTTAATGCTGGAGAGCATAATCTTTATAGAGCCACAGTGATAGTTTCGGGAACCATTTTTGCTTTTAAGGTTTTACAACATAGTGTAAAAAGTGATGAAATTTTCCAAAACATCCAAATCAAGTAGCAAGTTATCAGTGGAATAATCTAATACAGAATTGGTTGGCACAGTCCCAGTTCCCAAAAATTTAACTGCCGCTTATGCTTCTGTTCCTCTAAATGCTGGTTATGTAACTTTAGTTACATTATTTGGAAAATAGCAACACCCCCCCACACACTGTTTTATTACTGATGTGTAACAAAAATAAGTAGACTGAATAAAACAGGACACTAAATTTTATTTGGTAAAGTAATTTGAACAAGCTCTTACAGAAAACTGAAGGAAACCTACCTTTCTTTATTGTCCACACATTCTCATTTTAGTAAGGGATGGTAATTTGAGGAAAGGGAAGGCTAAGTGTTTCTTAATTGGACTCACCTATAACAATGGCATGTGAGAATCCATAAAAATGCCATCTATCCCATCTGTCCATATATTACTATCAACGTAGTGTAAATATTACATCTTTGTATTAAACTACAAAGTACCTTTTTAAACAGCTTTTTTTAATTTAATGAAATGTTCTTCAGACCTTAAGCTTACATTGTTAAGGCACTTACCATTCAAGTAAAACAGTTTTTATACAAACACTGGGAAGATGGACAGGATAATTTACTAGACGAATGACTGACTCTGAAGTAAATCAAATCAATGCCAAACTATGTATAAAACTGTTGTTTCAAGAGAGACTGTGTTTTATTGTCTGAAATGAGCACAAAGAACACCTTCCACAGATAACACTGAAAGCAGTGCAAAGACTGACAGTGACTTTTTGAGTAAAGGTAGTTTTGTAGAAAGAAATACCAAATAAATCAGTGCCCTGCTTCGATTGTTGTAAAATCTTTACATAAAAGTTGGTCCAAACTTACAAAAAAAGCACAAGTGTGTGCATAGTTCAGAACTGACGAGTGCCATAAAAAGCTGATGTCCCTAAATTTAGCATTGACTTAAAACTGCCAAAATATAAAATTTATAGCTAGAATTTGCAAAGATGTACAATCAATTATCTGGTTTTTCAGAACAGCATGAATTGTAAGCAGTTTCCTATTGTACACAAGACCCTTCTCCACATAAAAATAAAGCTGTTGAATTAACATTATTCAAGTCTGTTGGATGCTGCTTTGAAATCACAGCTACAAAGTCTTTCCAGGTAAAAACGATGTGCCTGAGGGGGAAGGGGGAGAAAAACAAAATAGATGCTCAGTAGGGCAATCCTCTGCCTCGACCTCTGACTGTTGATGTGCCAATATGTCCCCTGTATCCTTGTGAATATCCAGGTCCTTGGACGGGAGAAGTCCAAGTTTGTCCATGCAGGTGGCTTAGGCTGCCATGGGGCTCTTGTAAATTACTTCCATAGCTATAGTTCTGCATCTTTGTGGACAAAGAATGAGTACTTTCGGACCCTGCAGAATTGTCACCACTGTTGCCCAGAACTGTGATAGGACCATGGCTATACTCAAATCTATGGTCCTTATCACCACTAAATAGCATGGGACCAGTGTTGAGGTAAATGTCTCCATAACCAGTTACTGAGCTATGAAACGGTTCTGAGAAGGCAGGAGGTGGAGGGGCACTACTACAGTGAGATGAAGCGGTGTTGTAGTTCTCCAAGGGCTGAACTTCTGAGTTTCCAACAAAATTCCCCCTTTCTAGTGCCCCAGACGACCCACTTCCTATTCCATCGCTACTACTGTAGTGCGCAGAAGAGAATGTAGATGACGCAAAGCTATCCGTATAGTCTGGAGCTGCCATAAAGGAGTCTCTCGACTGGAAATCCACAGCAGACGCTGCTGGCTTCTCAGTCGTCGTCTGAGCCTGATGATGAGCCAGCAGTTGCAGGAGAGCTGCTTTCACTCCAGCGTGAGGATCCATCCCTGAAGAGCCACTAACAGAGGACATGTGTTGGTTTGCTGTCCGATAATCAAGGTCTTCTTCTGTGACGGGTGGTGGTTCTGGCGGCTCAGGAGGCCGCTGGTCTGGGGGCAAGATACGAGGTCGTTCTTCTGGTGTCTGAGGCCTCATCTCAGGCTGACTAACCAACTCCTCTTGTCCTACATGGATTTCAAAAGGCAGAGTGAGAGGTGTAATTAGGAATTCATACAACAGACACTACATTATAATCGTTGCCATGTTGGTCAACCTTCACTTCCAGATACAGAGTCAGGAGAGCCTGTTGTACGTTATCTGTTATATTAGTAATAACAAGATCTCCTCAAATTACTGCAAGCAGCGAAAGTTGGACACAAAAGTTCAGAGATTAAAATAAGGTACCCCTTTCCAAGGCCTTGTTCTTTGCAGATATCTGAACACCTTGCCACTCATCAAAACACACATATCTGACTACAATGATAAGAAACGATACAACACTATGGCTGAGATCTGATACCATGTTCAACTAGATCCCCATGTCCAAGGGTTCTTTGGACATGGATTTGGGGGGAGGTTGCTTGTTTTGTACACGGGTGCTGCATTCCAAGTGGAGAAAGTCTCAAAATGAGCTTGAAATATGGCATGGGCCTCAAAGTAGGAAAAAAATCCCACTGTGACAGCACTTGCCTTTGGGGCCAAGCCTTAATTAGCTCCTCGGTTCTTAGTTTGTCAGACTTACAGGTAGGTACATCTAGAAGCAGCAGAAACAAAGAGAATACACATTCTCCAGCCATGCAAATTTTCCAACACCAAAGACCATCATACCTGCACATGTGTATAACGATTTGAAAATATTGGGATAAATGGACGCTGGAGATTCTGCACTTTCCCAGTTGCTAGATGCAGGTGTACTTGGCTCTGGAGGTTGCCTGGGGTGTAATGCCATTTCATTCCCTGACCCGTTCTCCTTCTCTTCCAGCGCATTTTCTTTTTGCTTCGATTGCTGAGCCTTTAATATCTGAGATAACAAAACAGCAAAGGCACTCTGCATCGCCGCCTGAGTGACCTCAGAGTCCACTTTTGCTTGTGTCAACTGAGTGGGCGGCACAGAAGGTGGCGGAGGGGCTGCAGTTTGTTTGATAGGTTCCTGGTCTGGCGAGGGAGGCTGTAGTGCCTGCTGCGGCTGCGGCTGCTGTGGCTCTGGCTGTTTTTCTCCTGCTTCCAAAATGCCTGCCGGAAGGGTTATTTTATTCAGCTGTTGCTCCGTCTCCGGATTCACCTTAATGTTCAGTACTTGAGCAAACTGTGCCATGTTAACACTGGTTTTAGATTGAAGCAGGTTTAGGAGAATAGCTACTTCATTTTGATTTAATGGCTGCCCGCTGCCTCCTTTTGCTAAAGACAAAGAGAAAAAGCATTTAGTACTTGAGGCGCAAGCTAAAAGGTTAACTGACAGATGCTTTGACTTACCAGGTTACACAGGTTTTTGGCAATAGGAGAAAGTATGTTTGCAAACTGCACTTGGAAAAAGTTATTTTACATGTAACTGAGAAAAATACCTAGCACCATGGAAATCAATTATACGTACCTATGTCCACAGATTAAATGGGCCACAACATTTGAATGGATTAGTTTCCTTTACAACTTTAATACTTAGAAAAACTCCTCCAATGTTTGCTGGTTTGCAAAGCACACATTCCTATCCTCAAGGACTAAAAAGAAATGACTTTCAGAACTGAAAAGCCAGCTATAAAATTTAACTAGTATCAGGAAAAATAAAAGCAGCAGAGATTTCCAAGGGGTTACTTGTATATTCTGCATGAAAATAACTTTTTTAATTAGAAGAAAATATGGATACCCAAGATACTTGAACCAAAAGGGTTCACTGTTACAAAGTCACAAAAGTATCCTGGGACAAGCAAATTTGATCTTCACAAATGCTCCAATCCTAAAAAAAACTTCTCAATTTAATGGAATATACCCACACATAGCAGTATCATACATACAATGAAACTAACAGACTATATTTAGTTACTCCCCCCCACCCCCAAGCCAAACTAAATAACTACCCCAGAAATATACTTGCAAAGGAGTGTGCAATTAAGAAAAATGAGAATTACTGACCAAGTGCCATGTTAGAGTTGCCCTGCATTTTCAGCTGAGAAGAGGTCTGCATGCCCTGAGGGGTGTTGGCTCTGCTGTCATCCATGCCTAAGGACAAGTCTTTCCTTGGAATTTTAGAGGCATCATCAGTCATACCCATCTGCTTCTGTCTTCTGCGCTTCTTACTCCATAACTCATGACAATCCTGCCATAAAGGAAGGCTGTAACAAAAACATTTGTTATTTAATAATATCCTGGATTTAGCTAAACTTCATAACCAAAAAACACAACAGCGCTCTCGGGCTTACAGCATAGATTTCTACTGTCTCTGTTAAAGGAAAGGAATGCAACTATCTGACACTATTGCCACTAAAGAAAATAAAGTTGCAGTTACCTGTAACTAATGTTCATCTAGTATTTTCTGTGCAGGCACAAATGGGACTGTACATGAGCAGGCCTGCCATCGGATAGGTCATTACAGCTAAAAGCCTCCAGGAGGTGCTGTGCGCCAGAGCCAGAAGCTTGTTCCAGCCCAGGGACTATGTGCTTTTGCACCGCAGCACCTCCCCTACCCTCAATACCTCCAGCACTGCTGAAGCTAGAGCATGCGGTGGAGCAGGAGGGAGGGTTATGTGTGCCTGCACAGAAGATACTCGATGAATAATAGTTACAGGTAAGTGCAACTTTGTTTTCATCATTGATCTTCTGTGCAGTCCCACATGGGGATTCTAGAAAACAACTCACCAGGTGGTGGGCATCCTCTTCTCACTTGGACAGCGAATGAAGAACTGCCTTGCCCACTTGAACCTCATGTCTCCTGTATATCCAAAGCATAGTGATGTACAAATGTATCTGCTGATAACCAGATGGCAGCTCTACAGATCTCTAAAGGCTGCGGAAGAAGCCACTGCCCTAGTGGAATGGGCATGTATGTTCAACGGGCATGGTAATCTGGCCCTTGCAGAACACTCTCTAATGACCCTGACAATCAATTGGGACAGGTTCTGAGAGAACACTCTCCTACCTCTCTTAGGGCCACTAAAACAAACAGAGCTCTATCCCTGTGAAACTCCAGGGTTCTCTTGAGGTAAAATAATAATGCTCTCCTAACACGTAAAGAATGCAATGAGTGCTCATTCTCAGAACTCGGTGCAGGAAAAAATATGGATAAAACAATATCTTGGCCACACAGTTCCCTCTAAGCTGTGCTCAGCGGTTGTGAGCTTCTGCTCACAAGACATTTTTCCCCTCCCTTGGAAACAATGGAGGATGGGAGCACCTCCTTTAAGAGGCCCACAGAATTGGACCCCCTGGTCCAATCTTTTTAAAACTGGGGGGGGGGGTTTGAGGAGAGGCACCAGCAACTATTCTGCAAATTTGGTGCCTCTGTTTCAAAAAACAACCCCTCCGAGCCCCAGATTGATTCTCCATTATAGCCTATGGGGCCTGGTGACTATAATGGTCCCCCACAGGCTACAACTGAGCTGAAGGGGGGGGGGGGATTTTTTTTTTCACAACCCTATTGTGCTTTTTAGCATGATTTGTAAGCTGCCTTGAGTCACAGGGAAAAGTGGGATATAAAGATTTGACTAAATAAGTTTGGGCAGGTTGATAACATTTAAGCAACTTCCTGTTTGTTAGGTTAGGCAGGGTTCTGACAGTGATTGTTCCTCCTCTGTTATACTTGACCTGTAATGCCAGTTGTCATGTTTCACCAAAAAACACAAATTAGACTGGAACAGCCCCCCCCCCCAAGTGCTGGTATGCTTGCTAAGGCAGCACAAGGCAACAGTCCAAGGCCAGGTCTACCAATATTATTATTATTATTATTATTATTATTATTATTATTATTATTATTATTATTGCTTTCAATTTATTGATCGCTCTTTCCCACATACCTGCGGGCTCAGAGCGATTTACAGTGGAAAGGGGTGGGTAGACCAGTTCTCCAGAGGCCAGGTCTACCAGTAAAGTGGAAAGGGGTGGGTGAAATTTGACTTGATTCTGTTTTTTCTTATGTTTAAATTATTCTTAAAATATAGTTTAAATGTAGTTTAAAATAATTTATTATGAGTTTTTTACAAGGTTATGGAAGTAATCTTTTTAAAAACTAATTTATGCGATAGTCAAACATATACTCGCTCACAACTTTTAATGCTACTAGCCTTTTTCACTCATGAGGTAGAATTTCTGACAGGTCTCCAGGACAAGAGTGCACTGACTCAACAATCAGTTCTTGGAATCCGCTACTAATAACCAATCATCAAAGTAAGGGAATATATGCAAAGCCCACATATGGAGGTAAGCAACAACCGGGGCTAAACACTTTGAGAATACCTTGGGTACGGTGAATAGACCCATGGGTAGGACAGTGTACTGAAAAACTCGTTCTCCACACAGAAAACGTAAGAACTTGTGATGTTGAGGGTGGAATGAAATATGAAAACAGGCATTCATCAAATCAGTAACAAGGAATCAACAATTAAATTTTAATAACTGTAATATCAAAGGAATGGACACCATACGGAACTTAGAAATGTGAAGAAAAACAATTAATCTTCTGAGGTCTAAAATGGGTTTAACTCCCCCATCTTTCTCATCCATTAGGAACATACGAGAGAAGAAACCTTCCGGTGCCTGAGATACCGTAACCTTTTCCATGCTGCCCTTGTCAATTAGGGAGGCCAAAGTCTGGGCAAGACCCAAAGCTGCTTGGTTGGATCCCCTTAAAGGTAAAGAGCAAGGGGGGAGTAGACTTAAATCCTAATTTGTAGCCAAATCTAACTATGGACAAAACCCATTTGTCAGAGGTAACAGCCTTCCAGGCTGTAGCAAATTCAGCTAGCCGGGCCCTGAACATAACAGGGGTTGGCAATGATCCTAGTCAGAAGGATGACTTCTGGGATGAAGCTGCCTCTCTGGAAGAGGGCAGCTGCTGATTCAGCCTAGGTCAACTGGAACCCTTACACCTATGGTAACCCTGTTGTGGGGTAAATGGCTTAGGGACAGGATACTGATACCCCGAGGGGACCTTTGATACGGATGCCAGGGCTGTCTCACAAAGGACCTCTACTTAAATTGGGACACAGATGATTGTTGACACTCCTCGGGAATTAGCTGTCTGCTTATTTTTCTTTATCAGGGAAAGCATCTTGTCTGTCTTGGAAGAGAAGAAACTGGAACCTTTGACAGGTAAGTCCTTTCCATAGGCAAGGCTGTTGATCTTGACCAAGAGTGGCACCTGAGTATGATGGAGCTCACCATGGCCCATGCAGCTGATCTGCAGAATGTTATCCCACATTAATTTGCTTTTTCTAACCAGTATATACCTGCTGCTTTAAAAGCCTTTAATGCTAAAATAGGGGCCTAGTTATTATACGGGGTGCCTATTTGTATCAATACAGCTGGAAATGTCATAGAACAGCCTCAGTCCTATTTCCTGAGGAAAATCTTTGGGGTGCCAATGTGTGTCCCCTACGCAGCTTTATGCCTGGAATGTGGCCAGAACATGTTGATAACTAAAGTGTGGCTAGCTACAATTAAGTATTGGCTTTGCCTTCTTTTCCATTCGAACCCCTCTAACTACATCTATCAGCTTCTACTGGAATGTAATGACTCTAACTGGATTACTTATATAGAATACAAAATGAAATCTCTGGATATCACCTTAGATTCCTTACTCCTTACTCCCGAATCTGAGTGTTTTTTCAATTATAAGAGCCAATCTACTTCATTCTGAGCTACATTCACTATATAACGCCGCTAACAAAACCTGCTCACCCATGTATTTTGGAATATCTCCTAAAGTCGGCCAAGCTGCCTCTTACCTTACCAACTCCACATCCCCTAACTCCGTAGAGCCAGATTCAATGTATTACCTTTGGCCTTATTATCTGGCCGTTTTCAGGGTGTACCCTTTTCTGACAGATGTTGTCCATGCACAAATGATAATATCAAAACGATCTCCCATGTCTTGTTTCAGTGCCCCTTCTATCATGCGTTACGATTGAAATGTCTAAACTCTGCTTTGGTTCGATTAGAAGAATATCCTGATGGCCCAAAGAGCCTTACTCTTCTTGATAATCCAAACCTTGAGATAACGGAAACTGTCGCTAAATTTCTTTTTGGTGCCATTTCTATTAGTTGTTTATTTAATTGATTGGTATACTTACATGGTAATTCCTTACATCTGTTTTTTGCAAATATTATTTTATGCTGTTGTTGTTTTTGTTGCACATGGGTCTGTAAGGGTTACATGCCAATAAAGGTAATTGAATTGGATGGTAATTTGCTTTTTCGAAAGTTTAATGGCCTCCATATGCAGAACTTTAGCAAGGGGGTGCTTCTTTTATGGCAGGAGCTCAAGGAATGGAAGAATTCTCTCCCATAAGAAGAGCTGATTAACCAGCCATGATGATTTCATAGTTAAGAATTTTGAAACTTAATGTTGCTGAAGAATATAATTTTCGACCCAGAACATCCAGTTTTATCCCCTCCTTATCCGTGGGAGCCGTGGTAGGCCTGATGGCCCTCCGTAACCAAGGAGGATAGCAGAGGATGAGTTGTCAAATAGTTAATTGGCTCCTTCTTGATCTTCTAAAAATGTTCTACCCTTCAGGGGACAAGCTGGAGAGGTGCAGGTTTTTGCCACAGTTCCTACGTGAAGTTCTCAAGGTCCTCCAACACCAGGAAAGCAATAATCCCAAGAGACTCTGAATAGAGTTGACTCAGTATCTTATCTGTGGGTTTGTGCTCCGAGGTAATGACTTCTATCTTGAGAGTCTGGGCCATACAAATCATCTGTTTTCCAACCATTTGGAGATCCTCCATGGGAGACACCAGAGAAGGCTCACCTACCCTCTCGTCTGGGCTCGGACCTGATTTTGTGTCAGATCCGTCAGATTCAATCGCCTGAGGGGAGCACAACTGAGATCAGATCCACTGAGACACAGATCTGGGAGGTGGAGCCAAATGCGTCAATTCCGAAGACGCAGAATTGAGAGCTTTCTCCTGGGCCAACTTGGATGAGGGCTCTGAGGCTTTAAGAGCTTTCTCCCACAACACTGCCTTAAGTTTCAATGGTCTAGCCCCCCAAGCTTTTAGGGTGAAGTGTTGGCAGGAGACACTATGCCCTTCACCCAAACAGAACAGACAAAGGTTTTGTTCGTCAGTTTGGGTCATCATCTTCCCACATTGAGAGCACTTCTTGAAAAGGGCCTTCTGAGCCATGGAAAAGATTCAGAAGCTGACACAGTGTTAACAAATCCGGGAGAAAAATCCTCTTGACTGTAGCTGGAGACTCCAAGAACACAACCTTCTCCTTCGGCAGCAAAAGAGGAACTGAGGGTGGTGGGGGGGGGGGGGGCGCTGCTGCGCAGGAGCACGTGGTCCCTGGGCAGGAAGGTTTTGGCTGCAGCATGCAGTGCCCCAGAGGCTTTTAGCTGCAAAGATGTAGCCGATGGCAGGCCTGCTCATGCACAGTCCCATGGGGGACTGCACAAAAGATTGATGATCAATTTGAGATTACACGAGGGAAGAAATTCCACCTTTCAACAGAGCCAACTTTCTGAGGAGTACTGGTGTCAAGCTCTGCTGATCCTTAGTCTTTTTATTGGATAGTCCACAAATTAAATGATCCCCGTAATCATCATTCCATGATTTTACCAGTTCCGTCTTTGGATTTGGGGATACATTAAATGACTTCAGACAATGATAATTATCTTTACTTGTAGAAGGGTAGGAACAGCATGCAGACCATCTTATTCATATAATTCTCTCCATAATATGTAGAAGAAACATTTTTAGAGGTGCTTTCTTACCTCACAACTAAGAATGACTACTTCATCTGTTCACAAAAATGCTCAGGTGCTAAGGAGGACACTCTGAAGAGGAACTTGTGGAACAGTAAAATTCTGTAAAAAGCTGTACCACTACAATATTTTGGTTGTCAGCTGTACTATTGGACCTTACTTCAAACGTGTTCTGAAGCTATAGTATTTTAATACTAGGCTAAACAGCCTTTAAACCAAGAATGCCATCAACACCATACTTTTACGTGCAAGCACAGACTTTACATACATCATATTCAGCAAGCTGCACCAGAACATTCACTAAAGGTATTTTGAGACATGTGCACAAGTTACTAAGCATCTTTTCCAGTCTGCAAAGTTTTATATTATGTATGTGATATATAATTGCCCTAACACGTTGGCCATTTCCAGCTTTCCCATTGGCCGTGCTGTACGCTCCATCAGCCATTGGCCCATCAACCGCCAATCAAGAACACTCGCGTGCCACTGGCTGGGTGCTGGGTCCGCTCCTCTTCCCCGCCCACTGCCACCTCAGCCACTGTTCCCTGTCAGAAACTGCCAAAATGGCTGTCTTTCCTGATGAAAACACTTCTGCTTGGCTCCTGTGGGACTAACTTTTTCCTCAGTGGCTGTCGCTAGGCAACCAAGCTTGGTTCTGTCAGTAAAAAGGCAAACCAGGAGGCCCTTTCCAGGCCTTTGTGGGGAACTCATTGCGGCCAGTCCTGACTAGGGTTCCAGCTCCAGGTTGGGGAATTCCTAAAGATTTTGTGGTGGAGTCTATGGAAGCCAGGGTTTGGGGAGGGGAGAGGCCTCAGCTGAAGAGAATGCCATAGAGTCCACCCTCCAAAGCAGTTATTTTCTCCTGGGGAACTATTGCTGCCATTCTCCAGGTGAGGGCTGGAGATCACTCAGAATTACAACTGCTCTCTAGATGATAGAGCTCAGTTTCCCTGGAGAAAATGGCTGCTTTGCAGGGTGGACTCTGTGACATTATACCCTGCTGAGGTTGCTTCCCTCTTGCTTAGGTCCCCACTGCAGAGAAAGACTACTTCCTAAGCAAAGGCTGCAGGTGGTGGTAGGGAGATGGAAAGCTGTAGTCAGAGGGGCAGATAAAGGTAGGTTGATGGTTGACTGGAAAGGATAGTTGCCAACTCCAGGTTGGGAAATTCCTGGAGATTTGAGGGGTGGAGTCTGGAGAGGTTGCAGTTTGAGGAGGAGTGGAATCTCAGACATGCACGATGCCATAGACTCCGCCCTCCAAACAAGCCATTTCCTCCTGGGGGACCACTGTTGCCAATCTCCAGGGGAGGGCTGGAGATCACTCAGAATTACAACTGCTCTCCAGATGGCAGAGATCAATTCCCCTGGAGAAAATGGTGGACTCTGTGTCATTATACCTGCTGAGGTGCCCCCCCCCCCGACAGCCAGTGTGATGTAACAGTTAGTGCTTCAGAGCAGGGTCTGCCAGACCCAGGTTCTTTCTGTGGAAGCTGATTGGGTGATTTCAGACCACTCACAGACTTTCAGCTTAACCTACCTCATAGGGTTGTGATGCAGATCAAAAGGGGGAGAGGGGAATGATGTGAGCTGCTTTGGTCCCCACCGTGGAGAAAGATTGTACTTTTCCTAGGTATAGGCTCCAGGTGAGGGTGGGGAAGATGGAAAACTGAAGTCAGGGGCAGATAAAGGTACACTGGTGGTTGGCTGGGATGGAGATAGGGTTGGCAACTCCAGGTTGGGAGATTTCTGGATATTTGAGGGGTGGAGCCTGGAGAGGATGGGGTTTAAGGGTGGGTGGGTCCTCAGTCAGGTACAATGCCATAAACGCCACTGTCTAAACCAGCCGTTTCCTCCTGGGGAACCACTGTCACCAATCCAGGGGAGGGCTGGAGATCACTCAGAAATACAACTGCTCTTCAGATGGCAGAGATCAGTTCCCCTGGAGAAAACAGTAAGCTCTGTGTCATCATACCTTGCTGAGGTTGCCACAGCAAATTGACGCTGAGTGCCCAAGGCCAGGGCACCCATCCAGAGCCTCTTTCTAGAGCCTGTTCTAATTATTTCCACAATGGGCCTTATTCCTAGGGTCTATAATATTTTAATTTTAACTAGCATGATTTGATGCTTCCCTAGATTGTCACCCAGATACCTCATCCTAAAATTTGCTAGTACACTAACATTAAAATCAGGACAAATTCTTACTGCAATATGGGATGCATTTCTTTTCTGTATGCTACAAAGCTACCCTCTTACAGGCATAAGGGCCATTAAACTTGGTAGGCTTTTAAGAAGTTAACCAATATGCTTGTATCACAGCTATGCAATACACTGAAGTTCCTCTAGTAGCTTGTGCTGGCAAACCACTGCAACCTTTTGTAATACAGGAACTCAAGAGAGGATACTCACTCTGGCGGAGGCATCTTGGAAGGGTCCACGTCTCGAAGAAATTCACACTGAAGAGCCTGTTCAGCTGTGCAACGCTTGCTGGGGTCCAGAGCAAGCATATAATCAAAGAGGTCAAGGGCAGCTGGGGGAATACTGTCAAGAGGATGAAGGAAGTCAATCCAGGAAAAGACGCTGTATTTTGTTACATGCTTTTATGTAGTATCAACACTTTCTTAAAACCCTAGTCTGGCCTCTGCCTGCATCCCTCATGTGGTGGTTCGATGCTACATACTTAAGAATTGTGGAATGAAAGGTTGGGCAGAAAACTGGCTTGATGCTATTTAGTGTGAGTGAAAGAGTACTTGCAGACAGAA
This sequence comes from Gekko japonicus, assembly GCF_001447785.1. Classification (NCBI taxonomy): domain Eukaryota; kingdom Metazoa; phylum Chordata; class Lepidosauria; order Squamata; family Gekkonidae; genus Gekko; species Gekko japonicus. Next base: position 102,342 of record NW_015161496.1, read on the forward strand.
ACTTTTTTCTCTCCTCACAGCCTGCTGTGTTCCCAGTGAAGGGTAGACATCCAGGAAGGGTGTGAAGGACAAGCGGTGGGGGAGACACAGAGAACTGGCTGAAATTACACAGTACCCAGTATGACACAACAAAATTACAGCAAGAATGACAGCAAATTCCAATGGTATGAGCTAAGTTAAAAAGACTAAGTTAAAAATAAAATATTGCCCCCTTTTCACAACTTGTAGGAAGTATAATAAAGTTGCTAGCAGACTATATCACTCAGACTGCATGGCAAGGGCTCCTGCAAACAGAAAACATCAGGGAGGCAGTTCTAGGCCAATTCTCTCCCTGGCATGCTAGGCTACCAAAAAAAAGGCTCTTGTAGCCTTCCACATGCCCAGCTTCGCATCCAAACTAGCTAGCCTTGCTCGAACACACAGGGGACCTGTAGGCCGGTGAAGTGCTCTCACATACCAGCTGAAGGCCTGCCTGGCTTGAAAGTCCGCTGTGTGAGAAGCAACCCCAGCAGCCTTTGCCTCAACAATGTAACACTGTTTTAGAAGGTAGTCTCAAAATAACTGAATAAAAGCAGAATGCTTATAATTTGAGAGTCATACAAGAAGGTCCAGTAATGCCATTTAGAATGCCTGTCTTTATGGGGAGGAAAAAAAAGACAACAAATGTTAAGGCGCATATGCCCAAACAGATACGTGTGCTGAATGCCATCAAGTCACTTCTGACTTATGACGACCCTATTAATTAATGTCCTCCAAAATGTCCTGTCATTAACAGCCATTCTCAGGTCTTGCGAACTGAAGGCCGTGCCTTTGCCTACTGAGTCGTCCATCTCTTTCCTAGCACCATTGCCTTTTCCAGCGACTATTGCCTTTTCCAATGCCCAGCCATCATTATTTGCAGACAGATCAACAGAACACTATGAGCCACATTTTCACACAGGATCCAGAAGTCACTTAAGATCAAACAAAGCCCTGAGCTGAATAAACACTGCAGATTAAATAGCTCACTCCTTACAAAGCAAATTCTTCTCTCAGTCTTCGTCGGTACTGCTTCTTTGGTTTCATGGTGTTGAAATACGCCAGTTTTATCACATCGGGCCATACTGCAGGACAAGGACTCCCACAAATGCGGCTATATGAAAAACACCAAAGTCAAACAATGAATGTGTGCAGCTATGCAGACATCAGGTGGCATTAGCTCAAAAAAGATTCCCATTGGTGGACTCTTAGAAGTCAAACCAGCAATAGTGCAACAGTTCCGGTGGGTGGCCTCATACATACAGGGAAAAGTGTCACTTTCCATTAATTTTGGATTTCCCCCACTTAATGGTTCAGGGAATCCCCAAAGGCTGCAGATTCAAACAAGCATTTTAATTATGACCATGTCCCTTAATTTAATTAAGGGTAATCATAAGTAAGGTGATCTGGGGAGAAACAAAAGACAGTGAATTTGGATGGTAAGAATATCCCAGTGAGTAGGAATGTGTTTTGATTTTTGGCCTGACAAGACCGCTATCCAAGTGCAAAGCATCTTTTTTTCTGATTTAAAATCTGAACATGTCAAGGAGAACATGACAAAATCCATAAGATTGAAGTGGTGATTGTTTCCCATAGGGAGGAATCATCCACACTGATATTGTCTGTTAAACTCAGCACTCCGCACAGTTCTAGTGACAGAGTATGCCGGTGCTTCTATGCATGGTTTCTTTCTTTTGCATTTAACACAGGCATACTGAAACCACTGAGTATTATATTCAATTAACTACATTTGGATCAATGTAGAGAGAGGTTTTCAGTACGGTCTGATCTAACTCATCTTTAATCTATAATGCTTTTTGAGCTAGCAGAAGGGAAGACCGAAGGTGCAACAGTCTTAATCTACTGTACCAAAAGAAACCCACACTGGAATAATCTGAAAGCTCAAGTCTTCCCAGTTCTTCTCTAGCTAGGTTTCTTTTTTTGGCAGTAAGAGTCACTAAAGTTAATAAAACTACCATAAACACTTAAGGTGATTAAGGTACTCTACTGACACAGTAATGAAATTATTAAAATCTATACTGGGTAATAATGTACACACTTTTGGTTTTTAACCCAGAGGAGGGCTGTTTTGAGTCAGACAACACATGCAGAAAAACTAATACATTTTAATGCTCTGCTGCCATCTAGTGGTTATAACTAAAATTAGTATTTACAGATAGAATTTTATTTCAATATAAAGAATCAACAGGGAAATTATCCTCTTACACAACAAGGTGAATTTTATGGAGTATTTCTTAATATAAACACTGCACTGAAGCCTAGATTCCTGGAGACAGGCAACCTGGAGAGAAGGCTAAGGCAAGCTGACATTGGCAGACAAGAAGTCACTCTGCCGCTAAAATACAAAAAAACTTTTACACACTAGCCACTTAAGAAGCTAAACAACTCAGAGGTGGCAGACAAACAGTGGCCTCTCTTCGAACACATTTAGCAGTCTGTGATGGGAAGATTATCCCTCCTTCTGTCCAGGAACCCCAAGACGAGTTACACAAAGAGCTGCCTCTGAGTCTGTAAGGGTCTCCTTGTTTCTAAACATCTACATCTGCTACGTGCTTTCTAGGTTGGTGATGATGGAGTATGTGGGTGGTGAAAACCAGTGAGGATTGTGAGGCACTCCAAAGGGATCTGTCAAAGATGGGCAAGTGGGCGTCAACATGGCAAATGGGGTTCAATGTGGCCAAGTGCAAGGTGATGCACATTGGAGCCAAAAATCCTAACTATAAATACACGTTGATGGGGTCTGAACTGGCAGAGACTGGTCAAGAGAGAGATCTTGGAGTTGTAGTAGATAACTCACTGAAAATGTCGAGACAGTGTGTGACTGCAATAAAGAAGGCCAATGCTATGCTGGGGATTATTAGGAAGGGTATTGTAAACAGATCAGCCAATATCATAATGCCCCTATATAAATCAATGGTGCGACCTCATCTGGAATACTGTGTGCAATTCTGGTCACCACACCTTAAAAAGGATATTATAGCTTTGGAAAAAGTGCAGAAAAGGGCAACTCGAATGATAAAAGGGTTGGAACATTTTCCCTACGAGGAAAGGTTAAGGCGCTTAGGGCTCTTTAGCTTGGAGAAACGATGACTGAGGGGTGACATGATTGAGGTTTATAAGATTATGCATGGGAAAGAGCAGGTAGAGAAAGAGGTACTTTTCTCCCTTTCTCACAATACAAGAACCCGTGGGCACTCCATGAAATTGCTGAGCGGTCGGGTTAGAACGGATAAAAGGAAGTACTTCTTCACCCAAAGAGTGATTAACACTTGGAATTCACTGCCACAGGAAGTGGTGGCGGCTACAAGCATGGACGGCTTCAAAAGGGAATTAGATAAGCATATGGAGCAGAGGTCCATCAGTGGCTATTAGCCACAAGGTATAGATAGGGACTCTGGGGCAAGTGATGCTCTGTCATCTTGGTGCTTGGGGGGGGGGGTCAACAGTGGGAGGGCTTCTAATGTCCTGGCCCCACTGGTGGACCTCCTGATGGCACTGGTATTTCTGGCCACTGTGGGATACAGAGTGTTGGACTGGATGGGCCTTTGGCCTGATCCAACATTGGCATCTCTTATGTTCTTATGTTCTTATTCCCCTCTTATTCCCGAGTCACAAAGCAAGCAGGATCCACTAAGAACTACACTTCAGTCTCCAGCCCTTGAAAATGCCAAAGTTCAGCCCTCTCAAAAGTAACTTGGGATAAAAAGTTGGTGAAAATTTGCTTAAAATGGAAACTTCTCAGAGAATTGGTGTTAGGCAACACAACTGACCTTATCAGTTCCAGCTGAGCAAGTTCCTGATTTGCTTGAAAAATTGGCTTTTTAGTGAACAGTTCTCCTAGTATGCACCTGGAAAAGAACATGCAACAATTTCATCATCAGAGCATGCTCTTACACAGTGACGTGGTTTCACAACCTTCTTTGAATCAAAAGTCTTACCCGCAGCTCCACACGTCAATGGCAGGTGTGTATCGTTCCTCACCTAGCAACAGTTCAGGAGGACGGTACCACAGTGTGATAACTTTGTTCGTATAGGGTCGACTGGAAAAGAAAACAAAGCTGATTTTTTTCCACCCAAACAGAATTATCGTGAGGTTCAGAGTATCACAAAAGTGAAAGAGTATCACTTAGGGCTCCTGACCACAGTCAGAGATGAAGTAGCATGAGAACAGATACACCCTCCACTAGGACCATGGTTTCCCCCCCACAATCTGTCCTTTTGGAATTGAAAGCATACAATTGCAACTGTCTAACCATCCTTGCAGGTTAGACAGTCTTAATCCCTAAACAATTCGAACTCAGGACACAGAAGCCTATCCTGAACAGGTCTGGGTCTACAACCTCTTGAAGTTAACTTCTATTGCTTTTGACTGGAATTCTCAGACATCACTTGGTAGGACCTGCAGCTTGTACTTGAATAATGCTATGCACCTACAGAAAACGGACAGAGATGTCTTAGTGGGATCCTTTCCATGCTACTGCTATGAATGAGAGATATCATTTTAGAATACTCTTAATGGCATATAAATCCAGGCTACACTGAAACAAATAGACAATTCTTCACACTGATCACTGATGGAAAATATTAAACTGCTGGAGATTACTGTCTGTGGAGGGACAGCTGACAGAAAATACGACTGTTACGGCATACAGTTATGAACTATAAAACTCATTTTAATTTAAACGTACTATTGGCTACAAAAAACAACTCCAGATATAGCCCGTTATTGACTCATGCCACTCACAGTAATGGCAGAATACATCACATGTGGTAACAGTAATCCCCACCTGTATGTAATGATGCCATGAGTTCCCGGGGGGGGGGGGCGTCCACTTCCCTACGTGATTACTACTCAGTCTTTGCCTTCTTCCAATTAGTCTCATCTGGGGTGGGAAATTCTCCTGCACCTCTGCATTAAGTATAATTCCAAATCACCACTAATACTGTTATTGGTCCTTAAAAGGAGGCTGCCTGTTGTACCTCTGGATGCCACTACTCTGGGCTTCTCTCACTCCTACTGAAGAGACACACTCAGAGCAGTGGTTCATGCAGAAATCCAAGGGCCACCAGCTATTTGTCAACTTTCATGCTAAAAAAACAGCCTTTCTGGATGCAAGAGTGAATCTATATACTAATAGCCAAGTGTCCCCAGTGCGTGCAGATACTTATTTCCACAAATTGGGGCTACATGGAAGCTCAACAGAAATTCCTGCACACTTGAGGCATTACTTAGGTGTGCTGAAAAATCTGACGTTTAAAAAAATATACAGGGATATTTAAATCCCCCCAAAAATGAAACCACGTTCTCACGCATGCGTGGAGAACGGACTTATCATTTGGAACTGTCGCAGAGCTTGTGCTGGCAGCTGCGAAGGAGCCGGGGGAGCCTTGGCGGGTGGGCAGCAGGGATCCAAGCAGGGCTAGCTGCTGTTCCTGTGGTGGTGGGGGGGGAGAAGCCACAGCGGGCGAGCGGCTGGGAGCCACGCAGGGCTCGCTGCAGTTGCTGCTCCCTGAGGGAGGGAGGAGAAGCCGCGATGGGCGGGCGGCTGGGAGCCACGCAGGGCTCACCACCGTTGCTCCTGGGGGGGGAGCCTGGGCAGGTGGGTGGCTGGGACCCAGGCAGGACTTGCCGCCGTTGCTGCTGGGCTCACCTGCAGTTGCCTCCTCCTCCTCAGTGAGGACCTCCTCCTGCTTTGCAGGCCAGGAGCATACTCCCCCCCCCCCATGCACGAGTATTGCAGGTCTCGCTTCTTGTCATGCCTCTAATTTTAGGGGTGCTGCAGTTACCAGAAATTTAGGGAATGCTGGCTCAGTTTTACTATGGCAATGTAGCTGTGTCTTGATAATACTACTTCAGTTGACATGTGAGAAACACTCCCTCATCCATGTTTAAAAACAACAACAAACTCAAAATGGGACACAGAAAACCAACATGTCAACAGGAGGAAGGCAAGCCACAGCTAGAAATTCTACTCCCTAACATTCAGTTGTATCTGTGGGTGGAATTTTTGCACAGAGAAGCATTTCATCACACAGTCTGACGTGGTGAGGTTGAGACCCAGGTTTATCACCTCAGGGGCAAATGTGGAAAGTTCCAAGGCTGCAATCAGTGAACAGTTTTGAAGAGTGAAACGCCACTGACATAACAAAACAATCAAAGATTTGAATAAAACTTGATCCAGAGAATCATATAATAAAGCTTGCACTTTCTATCCCCAAATTCTACTAGAATGATTTTAAAATAGGTAGATATCAACATTAAATTGTGGTAATCGAAACATGATTGTGGTATATACTTGAAATACCACTGAAAGCATAAAAAAATCTGTTCTATCCCTTCCCCATGAATTTAAGAGTTTGAACTGTCTACAAAGCAAGCAGACATTAATTCTGTGCCCCAGCAAGATACTACTATAGTTTAACACAGTTAACCACCCAGAATACAAAATATCTCCAGTCTTAACTGAATTATATCATTGCTTCACATACATACAGTAACTTGACATGAGATCAGCCAGCCTATGTCTCCGAAAAAATCATGTATCTAAGCAAAGCTATGGAAGAGTTAAAAACTGTAATAAGTGTTTAGCACGTAAGTTCACCTGAACTCCCCCAAAATACAAACACACTGCTTTTGATTAACATTGATCTTACCTCTCCTCTGAGCTATACAGCCGAGCAAGCCCAAAATCTGCAAGTTTGATCTGCCCTCTAGTGGAGAGAGTAAAGATTTTACACATTTTTTTTTCAAAATTAAAAAAGAACAATTAGATCATTTGTCTGCTGACAGGAAATAATTCTTAAGCGTTTAAACAGCTATTTTGCATGCTTCACAGTGTTTAGTTAGGCATGCAGAAATTAAATTGAAATATAAAGGATGCAAGAAATCTTGCTCGTGGTAAATGTTTTAAATTAAAATGCAAGAGTTACTTTAACACACCATGTGCATTACAATGGTTGGACGCCACTCTGACTACTCTTTGTTGCTCCACTTCTTTTGTGGCATTAACCAAGACCTTAGTTACAGCTTCGGAATCATGATGGCTTGTCTGGAATTTAATATGCTAAGTGTATAAACTATTTTTCAGAGTTACGCTCCTAAGGTAGGAATACATGGTAATTAAAAGCATTTTTAAACAATGAATAGTATTGAACATCAGAAAAGCAGTACAGCGAAAACAGGGCAACTCCAGAAAGCAAGATGAAACAAAAACCATCTTTGCTAACTTACAAAAATAAACATGTTTCCCCAATCCCAAAGGCCCCCAGAATAAGCAGTGGGGCTGGCTATAGGCACAGAAAACCTGCTCTTATAAAGAGAACCACACAGAAGAAAGGAAGGGGGCAGATCCACTTACATACGCTTCCCATTACATCAAGAAATCTGTGTGAATTCAGAGCTTCTCTGCTGCACTGCCAAACGCCCAAGTGGGAGCATATGCAGAAGCAGGCAGTCTTTATATTATTGGACAATGCACAAGCATGCTTTACGTCTCTTCCATTAGACTCCAAGCAAGGCTTTGCAGAAGAGAGTGGCAAGAGCCTGCCTGTTGACATTATACAGGCACTGGAAGAAAACCTGAATAATGTGACCGCTTTTGTGCATATCGGACAGTGTATGCAACTGAACCTAAAAGAAGAATGTGAGAACTACCTTGCTGCATCAAAACAAGAGCTGCCCAGTTCAGTAGGTCTACAAACAGGGAATGAAGGCAACACTCCCACCCCTCCCATGATTTGTCCCCTGCACCTGGCATCCAAGATATACTGCTGCTGAATGGAGAGGTTGACCAATCATGACCATCACACGGGCCCTCCGGCAAGCTATTCATCTTTGATCTCAAGTACTGTAGTGATATAACCCTGACTAGGATCTCAGATGCTAATGATCTCAGAAGCTAAGGAAGGTTGGCCCTGGTCAGTATTTGGAAGGGAGACCACCAAGGAATACCAGGGTTGCCATGTAGATGCATGCAGTGGCAAACCATTTCTGAAGGTCTCTTGCCTTGAAAACCCTATGGGGTCACTATAAGTCAGCTGTGACTTGACGGCAAAACACAACTACAACTGTATTGATATATCAGCACAGATGCAAACCTATGGGCCTCCCCCCTCCAGTACCATTACATGAAACTACATGTATTATCCGTCTGCTCAGAGACAGATCATGTGCTTTGTTTTGAACAAAAAACAACCCCTAAAATAGCTCTATTTCCTGTTTCTGCAGTTATTTCATATCACTTGACTGATAGATACGACAGCATTTTAAATATTTTCTTATAAAATGTCACAGAATATTACATAAGCCAAACTTAAAGTAATTTTAGTAGACTACAATAAAGGCCAATTCAAAGGTTCGTTTCCTACAACAATATAATGCATTGAAAAGTATGTTCCTATCAGCAGCTGTATCAGTGTCCTACTGGCAACAAGATCACCTGAACCACCCTTCAAATGATACGAAGTACACTTAAGCATTACACTCATGCAGACAGAGGGGATTGAGCTCTGCACAGGGAATTCTAACCTGTGAAGCAGACTTCAAGGAAGTGCCACTTGGGCATCTAAAATCTGGCTATTACAAATCAGATGTGAACTGGCACATTATTTATCTAGCTGTTTCTGAATGGCTAAATCTGGATACATACCTGTTGTTTAGTAAGATGTTAGAACATTTAATATCCCTGTGTAAGAAATTCTTCTTATGGCAATAATCCAAGCCTTCCATCAACTGTCTCATGAAGGATTTTATATGATTTTCATCAAAATGAACCAAACCAGATTCCAGGAGTCCCATCAGGTCATGATCCATATATTCAAACACAAGGTAAAAGGCGCCTGGGGGAAATTTAAATAAGTTTTATGAATGCTTATTCTTGAGCACATCACATTAGATTTTGCACACTAACCATGAATTAATAATTACTTGCACCTGGGCAATTCTAAAATGAATTCGTACAAAAATACATTTCACTCAATTAAAACTGCTCAAACTCACTAAGCATCTATTGTTCTTGCAGTATCCAGAAGTTGAGTGCATATCCAGAAACACATCAATTCCATGAGCATCCTTTAAATTATTACAAAAAATAACCCCTTTGGATATAACTTGTTTATTCAACCGTGTGCATCTCTGAATAACGTGACCTCTCCCATCTGTACGGAGAAATTTTGAATACCATCTCAGACTCACATTTTTGAAGCAGGTTCAGTCGGGACAATTACCTGTCCTGACACAAGTATTTTGGGAAGACACTTCAATGGCAGTGATGAAGTAAGCTCTGACTCACAAAAGCTTATGCTGGAATAAATCTTGCTAGTCTTATAAAATACTACTGGACTCCTGCATGATGCATTAATTGTGTGTTCTATGGTAAAGATCTGAGATAAATATAGAATGCATTATAACTAGAATGGCCAAATCTGGCCTCCAGGGTGCAGCAAGGATAAAAACAATAAAAGGAATCAATAAGCAGGTTTGAAAAGCTAGCTGATGCAGTGGCCCGGAGCACATTCCATCAGCTGTGCTTGGTTTGCTGACTCTCCCAGATGACCGGGACACACCTTTAACCGAACAGTTTGACTACAGTAACATGTTCCGCACTGGCCTGCTCTTGAAGACAACCTAGAAACTACCACATGTTCTGAATGCAGGAGCCCAACCTTTGTTACCAGCTAAAGGATGGGAACATGTCTCATCTATTTTAAAACAGCTACACTGACCACCAGTTTGTCTCCAGATTCCATACAAGGTAGTGGTTATGATCTTTAAAGCCCTCCAGTCTAGGGTTTCCACAGCAGAAGGACCATCCTTCCCCATATATACTCATGCACCAAACATAGCTTTCCAGTCACCACCTTCTAGCTCAAGGCAGCCCAACTAGCATCTACTACAACCTGTTCTCTTACAGTGACCTCCAAGCTTCCTGGGATGGGGAGGGGGCACCATCTGTTGTAGGGCTCAGTACAGCTGCCTTATTTGCAGAGGCTTGTAAAATGTGGGTAAAGCTGCAAACATTTTCTTGGAGAGGGCAGTTAATAGGGTTTTGTTTATTTTGTAAGCTTTCCATCTTAGAATTGTAAGACACCATGAGCCACAAGGAAAAAGTGGGGTGTACATAATTTAAAAAAAATTAAAATGTGAAAAATATGCAATCAGGACAACGAAAACTCCTGCCAAAAGGGAGATTTTGTGTCTTCCAAAACTTATCTATACCCTCCCCTGCTTGGAACTACAACAATCTTGTATCTTTCTGCTATTACTCATTCTCACAAACACTATCAAAGCACACCATCTCAGAGACACAGAATCAAAATGCCTAGCCAGCTCAGGGCACAAGTCACTCCCCATCACGAACAGGAGACTTCTCCCAGACATGCACTGTTAGCTCTTTTTCTACCTGTAACTAATGGATTGATGCAGCTGAAAAGATGACAGAACATGATGCTATCAGTGTGACCCCCTGAGCCATTTCAAACATGGTTTTCCAAAATAAAGAGTATTCCATATAAAGATGGTTGTTCGGATTGCAAACAGACCATAAATGTGTTGATATGAAACACTAAACAAAGGCCTCCTACACACAATGAAAAATGATCAGAATTGGATTAGCACATCCCATGGAAGCTTTGCCATGGTTATTCCTTCCCCAAAACTATTCTGTCCAAAAATAAAATAAAATTCAGCTTACAAAGCAGGTTGCTGCTTAATTAGGGACAGGCCTTCCGCAGCCAGGAACTCTTGCTTTCCTTTAGCTTCTGTTCCAAAAGTCAGCACCTCTGTGGCTAAGAAAGCCCGATCAATTTCATTCCAAGTTTCTAAACTGTCCAGCAGATCTGTAGTGAAAGTGAAACTAGGCGGTGCTTGCTTAGCCACTAAAAAGCCTAGGTCGGAGTGGCCAGACTGTGGCTCAGGAGCCGTGTGCGGCTCTTTCATACATAATGTGCGCCTCCCGGCAGGGCAGCTAAGGAAGCTAACAAATTATCATTGAACAAATAAATATCAGTATCAGTATCTGCTTTTACCACTTTTGTTATTATTTTTGGCAGTCTAATTTAATGTTAATTAAAAGGAGCGGTGGCGCAGGGGATTTTTCCCTGCTTAACAATAACATCTGAACTGCCATGCTTTGGCAGTTCTAGCCCCGTGCTGGTGTGAGCAACCAAGCCTTGTCCTAGCTCATCGTCTACCCAGCGATTCGAAAGCTTCGGCGAGTAGATAAATTGGGGACCACCCGTAAGGGGGTGGGCACACCCCTCCCTTCGGGAAGGTGTTAGCTGCCGAGGCAACTTCTGAGGCACGGTGACCAAAAAGACGAAAGAGTTGTGTCGGCTTCCCTGCAGTGGAGCGAGTCGGCCAGGCAGTGGCAGTGTGTGGCTGCACAACATCAAGAAGCCAGACGTCATCAGCCAGCCGACAAGATGCCGTAGGAACACGACTGACCCAGCCCGCAGATGAAGCCCGGCTAGCTGCAATGTGTGTGTAATTAATGCTGTATGTTTGTCTTCCCTATCCCCACAAATATTGTTAGTCCAACTATCTCAAGAGTAACTGTAAATCGCTCTGAGCCCGCAGGTATGTGAGAAAGAGCGATCAATAAATTGAAAGCATTATTATTATTATTATTATTAGTTCATGTCTTGCAGCTCTCAAACATCTGATATTTATTCTATATGGCTCTTACATTAAGCAAGTTTAGCTACCCCTGGCCTAGGTCAATTCCATCTTCAACATACTCTGGGTTAGCACTCCTAGTGTATTTATTTGGAGATGAAGTTGCATGCCTACGAACTGAAATGAAATTGACCAAGGTTCTCCTAGCCACTAAAGAATGCTAGGAGACCAAGGTTCTCCTAGCCACCTTTGAGAAATGAACTTTAAAAAGGAAATGAAAGGGACTTAAGGCTGCTGACTGGTGACTGGCCTCAGCTATGCAGGTGCAAAAACAGGAAATACCACCTAACTTTTAAAAGAGTGATCTCAAGATGATCACAACATAGTAATTAGCAGCTACGCAACCAGCTACCCATGTCAAATGTAGTTCTTGAACTGATGCAAAATGGTTTGAAATACTGCTTGTCTGGAATTGCAAGCGAACTGTACTGAATCAAAACAGGGGCTTGACTGGTCACATGTTTGCACCCCTTCTTTCACACGGGGGAAGAAATGGGCAAACCAAGTACCACATGTGATAATCACAAGAGATATCTATCTCGTTGAATGTCCAAGTGAAGAAGAAGAAGAAGAGGAGAGAGAAGAAGAGATTGGATTTATACCCCGCCCTTCACTTGGAGTCTCAGAGCGGCTTACAAACTCCTCTCCCTTCCCCTCCCCACAACAGACACCCTGTGAGGTGGGTGGGGCTGAGAGAACTCTCACACAAACTGCTCTTTTTCAAGGACAGCTGTGCCAGAGCTTGTGACTGACCCAAGGTCACATCAGCAGGTGCAAGTGGAGGAGTGGGGAATCAAACCTGGGTCTCCCAGATTAGAGTCCGCACACTTAACCACTACACCAAACTGGCAAGTGATTAAAAACAAGAATTAGCAGTGCAGAATTGCAAGGGGTTTCTCTTATTTCTCACTGAACAGGTAATCTTGTGTCTGGCCTGTGATCAAATGTTTCTCCACACAAAAAGTGGGTACAAATCCTGAAATTGATTTTCTAACTTCAAATTTAGAATAGTGGGTTATATCCTACCAGCTTCTCTGCTGCAAAAAGTTACAGAAGGAGGTCCTTTTTTTAACACTGAAAAGGCTATGCCAGGGACTATAGGACAAAAATCATGTGGGATAGCACAGAGAGAGAGAGACAGAGAGAGACAGAGAGAGACAGAGAGAGAGACAGAGAGACAGAGGGGGGGAAGGTCAAGACTTAACTGAGAGGGAAATAGTCAGAAAGAAATGAGAAAGGAAACCTGACCAGCTAACACGTTTTTAATCTCCCCGAAGGCCTGCTGCTGACAGAGGTCTGGTTTCCCAAAGGATATCTTCTCATATATAAGCAGGAGTGAGGAGGAAGCCTTCATAACTATTTTACCAGCACACACAGTTCTGACAGAGGCGGCAGTTTCATGATGGCCTGACAAACTTGCTGCTTCTATAGTCCCGCCTCCATTTATGTTCATCGTACTACTGAATAAAAGCATCTTAAGGACTATCCAATTGTCAGTGAACATGCATTTCACAAACCCCAACAGAGTTCCCATTAGTTCTAAGAGACTTGAATAAAGTAACCCGGGTACAATGAGAAAAAACTCTGCAATGAAGTATTCTCGGATGTTTACGTGACTGCTGCCAGAGAAACGTTCCAAGCGGCAGGCTTGCAAGACCGCCACCAGCAATCTGCTTGTTGGCAGAAGAAAGCAATGTAGCCAAGTTCACAGGGACCAGGTTCCAATTCAATTCACAGAACAAAGACCTGAAACCACTTTCAGGACTAAAGCCACAGAGTCGCTTTTGGAAGCTGCAGGGGATATTCACTTCACCACGAAAGATGGTAAGCGGCATGCTTTGGAATTAAGCTGCAATTCGCAAGTGAAACAAAGCCTACCACAGTGACCAGGTATTAATCTTAACCTTCAATTTCCTGTGTAACACAGCAGTTCAGCGTGCTCACTTTTTAAAGCTTTCCATCCGGTGCTTATCAGACTTTTGGGGGAAAACAATAAGCATTAGATAAAGTAGTTTATTACTTCAGCAAAGTGACAGTATTGTTACTTCAGCAAGTGTTTAACATAGCTGCATTTACTAATGACTGATGCTCATTGAGCGGTCTTCTGTGCAGGCACGCACACAGACCTGCCGTGGAGATAATTCTGCACAGCTCTAGAATGTTCTCATCTGCGAGTGCTCCCCCCGCCCACAAGAGCTGGCTCTTCCCGCCCAGACCATGACAGGAGAGAGGAAGCAATCTTCCCTGGACCTGAATGAAGAACAGCCCAAGGAAGGAGGGACGTGGGCCTGCACACAAGACCACTGGATGAACATCAGTGACAGGTAAGGGCAACTATGTTTTCGTCTTCGCGGCTTCTGTTCAGTCCCACATGGGAGACCAGCAAGCTCACTTACCATGGAGGAGGGTGTGGGCTGGTCAGCGAAAGACTGATCGCAGCACTGCTTTCCCCACAACTGCTGCCGGCCCAGAGTCCATGCCTATGGCCTCGTGTCGCACAAAAGTGGAGGGAGTCGCCAGGTTGCTGCTCTGCAGGTGTCATTCAAGGCAGCTCTCCCAATGAAAGCTGCTGAAGACGCCGGGGCCTGGTCGAGTGTGTCTTCAGAGAAAGCGGGCAAGGAGTACCTACAGAGCTACAAGCGCTTCTAAACACTGAACCTACCCATCTGGTCACCAGTTGTGAGGAGGCTGCTAAACCCTTCTTGTGTCTGGAGAAGCATACATAACAATGATTTGTCCCCGCAGAAACCCCTTGTATGGTCCAAGTAAAATAAACACCTTCCAACATCCAACGTCTGAAAGAAAGCATTCAGCTGGGGAGGTGGGATTGGGGGAAAATACTGATAAGGTTATATCCTGTGACAGATGGAAATCTGACACTGTCTTAGGGAGGGAGGCCATGCTTGGGCTCAGGACTACTTTTTGTAAATGGAACTTATGAAAAGGAGGATCACACCTAAGCACGCCCATCTCACTAACTCCTTGTGCAGAGGTGATGGTGATGAGAAAGGTGGTCTTATAATCATCACTCTACCCGAGGTGGCCACGGGCTCAAAGGGTTTTCCCATCAACTCAATCAGCACTAATTAAAGGCTACATTGAGGAGAGGAAGAGGTTGTATGTCCCCCGAGCTAGCTCCCCTAGTCGGAAACCATAGGCTTTGGGGGCAGAATGGGACGATGATGCCCTCTACTCTCTCTTCTCTGGCCATGGAGACCACCTTGTGAAGTATAGGCAGCAGGGGAAAGGCTAAAAAAATTCCCCCTGCCAAGTGAGTTGGAAAGCATCTGCCAGGGAACTGGGACCCCAAGCTGCTCTGGTGCAGAAATGACTGCACTTGGCATTCTGAGGGGAAGTGAAGAGGTCTATAGATGGCTGCCCCCCTGTGTTGGAAAAGTGTCCTCAGAGAATGGGAATCGATGAACCACTCATAGTCTACAGGCAACTCCCTGCTCAGTGTCCACTGGGGTACTGTGTTCTCCTGCGATGTGGATGGCGTGAATAGAGGCCTTGGTCTTGATGACTGTGAGCCAGATGTGAACTCCTCCTTGCAAGGCGAGAGAGATCCTGTACGGCCCCATTTATGTAAAACCTGGCTGTCATGTTGCCCATAGCAATGAGGATCCTCTTTCCTTGCAGGAGTTCTAAAAGAGGTGTAACAGAATATGTTATTTCTCTCCTCTCTAAAAGACTGATACGAAGGCACAACTCTCCATCCGGCCATCTGCCCTCAGCGGCTAACCCTTCACAATGCACAACCCACTCTGTGAGGGAGGTGTCAGTAAAAATCTGTATGTCACGTACCAGATGCCCGAATGCCATTCCCGTGAATAGAGAGGACTCAGACGTCTACCAGCGCAGGGACTATAATACTCTTCTGGAGATATTCTACAGGATTGAGGGTCTACATTCAGCTTAAAGGTCCTCAGAAACCAATTTTGTAATTCCCTCATTCTCAGCCTGACGTAGGGCACTGTTGCCATAGTCGCTGCCATCATATCTAGGTGCTTCTGGATATTCACAGCCCTCTGAAACTGATTATTCAGGAAGTGAGAAACTAGGGACTGAATAGCTTGGCACCTGGTCTGTGTCAGGAAGGCCTTACCCTGCTTCGAGTCCAGCCTCACTCCAATGAACTCTACGCATTGGGCAGGGTTAAGGTGAGACTTTTAAAAATTAACTATAAGGCCAAGGTCTGTGAGGGTTTGTAATGCTAACTCAATTTAGGACCGTAGTGCCTGTTCAGATTGGCCTACAAACAACCAGTAGGGACACACTATACACCCTTGCTGTCTGAGATGAGGGATGACTGCAGACACAATCTCTGGAAAGACATAGGGAGCTGTAGCCAACCTGAAGGGTAGGACACAATACTCAAAATATAAAGAGCCACACTGGAACCTAAGAAACTTCCTGCATGACTCATGTATGGCTATGTGAAAGTAGGCATCCTTTAAGAACTAGGGCGTTTTCCTAGCTGCACCGGTATTATGGAATCAGCTCCCAAATGAAATTCGAGCTCTGCAGGATCTTCAACAATTTCGTAGAGCGGTAAAGACCGAGCTGTTCTGGCAAGCATTTCAATAGTCTGACCACACTGACCGTTCCACATAACTACTAGCACTTTATAACAGATGGCCGCCACATCTTAATCTTAAATTTAATAAGTTGTATTTTGATATTTTATCGATTGTATTGTTTTAGACTTGATATTCTATTAATTGTATACTGGTTTTTAATTACTGTAAGCTGCCCTGAGCTGCTTCGGTGGGAGAGCAGAGTAAAAGTCTAACAAATAAAATAAAAAATAAAAATTAAGACCCCAAACCTTACTCCAGGTAATAAAAGGGGAAGGATATCCTGCAGAGATAACATTCCAAATTTTGCCACCCTCAAGTGACTTGTTCAAAGTTCTCAGGTACAAAAAGGAGCATAAGTCCCCTTCCATCTTTTTTTATAAGGAAGTATCTGGAGAAGAAACTGAGGTATAAGGAGGAGCAGTTAGGCCCAGAGATCTCACAGTGAGGTTATTCTTCCCACGTGCTCTAGAGTAGCGTTGGTTTGGCTGCTGAACAGGTCTTTGCCTTTGAAAGGCATATCCTCCTCCTCACCTCTGGTATCTGTGGAGAGGGCTGATGCTCAGAGGTAGGAGTGACAGCATAAGACAATGCTCGATGCCATGGCTTTAACCGAGCAGTCGAATGCGTGTCTTGACGTGTTGATTTGCTGTCTGCCTAGGTGAAGACCTTCAGTGTGGATCGCTTTGACCAGGGAGGGCATCCAGGTACCGGCTAATTCACTCCCATAGCAGCATCTGATATCTTCCCATCACTGCCAGAAAGTTGGTGACCCTTAACCCCATCACCCCCAATGCATAGATCTTTCTGCCTGGTGCATCTAATTTACAGCCATCTTTATCCTGTGGGGATGGATGGGAACCCATATGTTGTCTGGAGAGCAGCACCTCAGCAAACAGTGAGTTAGCAGGTGGATGTTGTATCAGGAACTCACAGCCTTCCTCTTTTATTCTGTAGAGGTTCTCCAACATATATGCAGTGTGAGAAACAGAGGCTGGCTTAGCCCGAACATTCTTTGCCATCTCTAGGAGCCCTTGGAGCACCAGGAAGGTAACTGGTCTCATTTGCTCTGTATACAGTACTTGGAGTATTAGGCCCATAGGCTTAGGATCCAAAGCAATAGCACCGAGGTTGTGGGCTTTGGCCATGCACAGGAGCTGTTCTGCATAAAGGCAAAAGTCCACAGTAGGACATACCGGGGAACGAGATCCCACAGTGACATCTGGAGGCATGCTGGACTGGGCGTTGGATTGGACATCGGAGCCATGGGCAATAACTTCCTTGGAGTCAGAATCGTAGTGCTCTGACAGAGGGGGAATGCCCTGGCTGGTCCTCAACGTGGAGGATCTGGCATGGTGTTCAGATCCAGAATTGCTAGGAGGCATGCCCCATGGAGTATATTGCCAGAAAGATTGTGGGTCCCACTGCCCACAGGGGAGGGCACAATGAGAACGAGGCTGTCTCTTGGGATCCCCAAGGAAAACTGGATGGAGGCTTGGAGGAGCTTTTGATTTGGTCGGTTCCGAGGTCTCCATCAGAACCTCTAAAACATCATCATCTGAAGACGGTGGAGAATGGCAAATATGGATCAAGAGCAAAGGTGTCCTCACTCTCAGAAAGGACACCATGGGAAGAGGTGATCAGCATCATGTCAGCAGGGAGCCTCGGAGAGAAGTTGGTGAAGACCAGCGTCAAGGAGATATATGTTTGGCCTTCTTTTTAGCTGGTGGCTCAGTAGCCACCCTTGACATTTAGGACAACTTTGACATCCAAACAGTCTTCGGATCTGATGGAGTCAAGGCCAGCACAGATGCAGTAGAGGGTGTCCAGGCCATTTTCTCAGGGAGAGGCCGGCACGTCTCAGCCTAGAGAGACTGCACTCCTAAAGCCATCTCCCACAGGGCATCCTTTAGCCTTTGGGCTCTCTCCTGCCTGGGAGTGAACTGTAGACAAAATCCACGTCACTGTATTGTGTGACTCCCCCAGACACAGCAAGCACAAGTTGTGGTCGTCAAACTGGGCTATTTTTGTGCTGCAGTCTGCACATTTTTTGAATGCCATAATGAAAACAATTTAAACCTGAAATAATAGAGGTAGACTCTGTAAAAGTCTAGGAAACCATTCACACTGACAAGCTCACTCATAGAGGTCTTCTCCTTACGGTGGCAAAGAGAAGACCAAGGAAAGATCGCTCACCCGCTCCAGTCATATGGTTGGTTTGGGCAAGAAGAGCTGGCTCCATGGTGGGGGGAGCACTCTCACAGATTAGAACGTTCTTGAACTTTGTAGTTATCTCCACGGCAGACCCACGCATACGTAGTCCACAATGCCACAAAGTTGAACTACGTTTACCTTCTCAAAAAGGCATGGATAAGTCCACTGCCAGTACTCACAATTTAAGTGGCTAAAGGCTAAATTACAAAATCAGAGCCTGAGAGGAGTCTAAACTGATCCAGTACTACACTCCATCATAACCATCCATTCACCCAATCACAATTGATCAAGCAATTCAGAGTGCGCACCCCACCCAGCAGAGAGCAGAAAAGACAGAGGTGAAGCTGGTTTGGGAAGTCAAATGTTCTGAAGAGAGTTTACTTAACATCATCTCGCATCTGTTGAAAACTCCTTTATTGTGCTATATGCTAATCTGCTGCTACTCACAGGTCTTACCAATTGCCTTTATCGAGTCTTAGCAATATTTACTGCTCAGTTACTTCTGCATCTTGACTTTTATTGGCACTTCCTGGCAACACTCTTCTCACCGTCTACCTATATGTAATGGTTCATGACTTCTGTTTCAATGTATCTGAAGAAATGTGCATGCACACAAAAGCTTATACCCAAAATAAAACTTTGCCCGACTTAAAGGTGCCACTAGAGTCAAACTTTGTTCCATTATTTGTGGGTAAAGAAAAGAATCTGGGAGTGCTGCTGGACCAACCTTAGTGAAAAAACAGGCTGGAGTTGTTGCTAGAAGTACATTCTGTCATCTACACCTAATACTAAAACAGTCTTCTGCTGACCTAGTCATCTTGATTCATGCTTTTCCTGATCTCTAGACTGAATTACTACACCACATTCTACGTGATTCTGTGCATTCAGGCAGATCGTGAGAGGGAGGGCAGGAAGGCATGAGCCAGTCCTCGGCTCTTGTGGCCCTTTCTTATATGCCCAAGGTAAAGCCGATAACCACTTTGAGGTCAGGAAGGAATTTTCCTCTAGGCCAGATTGGCCCAGGGATCCTGGAGTTTTTTGCCTTCCTCTGAGCACAGAGGCCTGGGTCACAGGGGGAGTGAGGGGGAGTGAGTTGTGAATTTCATGCACTGTGCAAGGGGTTGACCTAGATGACCCCTGAGGCCCCTTCCAGCTCTGTTTCTATAACGCTTTCCTTGAAGGCAACTCTGAACCTTCAAATGGGTCCAAAATATGACCAGACTTTCACTTAAAGAGATCCAGCTGCCACAATATGAAACCTGAAGCTGTTAGATAGGCTTCTGATTTCAATTCAAGGTGCTGGTTTTGATCTCTAAAGCCCTTCGTGACCTACATATCTGAAGAATCGCCTCTCCGTGTATCAATCTCCTTGCAAAAGGTCCCCCCCCCCCACCAGTCCCTGTAGGCATCTTAGTTTGCTCCTTTTATACTTTGGAATGGACTGAGAAAATAAAGTACAGAAACACAGTAGGGTGTAACATATGAGTGGGAAAATATGAAATAAACCACTTTGAAAATACAGTCAAATAATATGTGCAATAGAGGATAATACTGATCATCACTACTTTCACAAATGCGCAACCCTGTTAATTCTTCTGGACCACTCTATCTTTTGATACCATCGATTATGTATCCTTCTGGGGTGTCCACTATTCTGCTGTGGTTCTGATCCTACCTCAAAAGTGGGTTTTAGAATGTCTTTATGGAAGACTGCTGCTCTTCCCCCTTGGCCTTTGGGGTACCACAAAGTTCCATCTCCCCCCTCCCATGCTTTTAAAAATCCGCATAAAGCCACTGGGAGAGGTCATCCAGAGGTACAGGCTAAGCTGCCACCAATCTGCAGATGACAAGCTAAACATGAGCCTGCAGTGCGATGTGGCTGCGAAGAAAGCTTATAATGGGACTTCCGGTCGACGGAACAGCGATGGCGGATGCTCTCCTCACAACGGAGGAGGGCGAATCGCACACCAGCGGCCTGGAGGGGTGCCACCTCGACACCCCCGCGGAGCCTTTGCGATAGGCTCCAGGCCAGGGGTTTTTTGAGGGGTAGCTTCTTCAATGGCGTAATGCCGGAGAATTGAGGCTCCCCTCCGCCCCGACGGTCCAGTCGCTGAGTGGCCTTCGGGCATAAGCTGGACTGACCGGGACAAGCACCGGCATAAAACTGAGAGTGGTCAGATAAACTGGCCAACAATGAACGTGAATTCTGAATAAAAACGGAGTAGTTTGAAAAGCGATCCCCCCCCCCCAGCGCGCGCGATTGGAAACAGAGATTGCAAAGAGGGACGCCTCTTTTGCGAATGAGCGGTTAAGATACAAAGGGGGAGAGGGGAGGAAGTAAACCGAAAGTGTTCTGAGAGACTTATCTGAATTGCGAAGTCGTTTGGCGAGTTTTCCGAGTTGTGGGGAAGTGGTAGAAACTGTAAACTGTAAACTGTAAACAAAGATGGCGGCCTAGCAGAGAAAGTTTAAAACGAAGCCGGGTTGGCAGAGTCCAAGACCAGAAGAGGGAGCAGATGTCCTCAAACTCCTGGCGGATATGCTCAAGCCGGTGATGGAGCAACTCAATGGTATTGAAATGGAGACAGCCTATAGGGTTTACTCCAACTATATTTAAAAAAATAGCCTACCTGGAGAAATAGTGGTCAAGTTTTCAAGAAGACAAACCAGAGATGCCATTTTAAAAGCAACATCAGCCACTCCACTAAAAATGGGAAATATAACCATTAAAACTTTAAAGGACATTCCATTTGAAATTAGACAAAAGAGAAAAAATTACAAGGAATTAATTTTTTTTCTTCAAACTAATGGAATAACGTATAGATGGGCTGTTCCGGAAGGTGTCATCTTTAAGATCAACAATAGAAGAGAGAAGATAGACTCCACTTTTAAAGCTAAAGAATTTTTGAAACGGCAGCTGGGAACAGATGATGAGTCTAAAGAGGGAGAATCGAAGTCGAGTGACTCTGCTACCTCAGGAACGGAAGAGGATTCTGCGGCAGAAAAGGGTGCAGAACCTGCCAGAGTGGTATACGATTTCAGAGACAGAACGCCGAAGTAAAGGCAGAAGGACTTGGAAAATGGCCTTTTGAAGCAAAGAATAAGAAGATGATCAGAGACTTCTCTCATAACAACTAATAAAATAACATACAAGAAGCGAATTATTATAAGCAAGAACTCAACAAGTATATTGTGATAATAAAACTAATGGTACTAACATATTTACTGACAGTGAAAAGATCTCCTTCTCTTGGGGTTTTAGTCTAGTGTGGTTTGCTTTTCTTTATCCCTAGTTGTAGTCCCTTCTCCTATATTTCTTTGTAGTTTGTAGTATATGCAAAATAAAAAATATCCCTATGGGGATTTTAAAAAAAGAAAAGAAAGAAAACCAAAATGCAATCTTAGGATGCATTAACAGAAGCATTGTGTCCAGATCATGGGAGGTGGTAGTTCTGCTCTATTCTGCTATGGTCAGGCCTCACCTGGAGTACTGTGTCCAGTTTGGGGCACCACATTTTAAGAAGGATGTTGACAAGCTCGAGCGTGTCCAGAAGAGGGCAACCAGGATGGTGAGAGGGTTGGAATCCAAGTCTTATGAGGAAAGGCTGAAAGAGTTGGGATGTTTAGCCTGGGAAAGAGAAGGCTTAGAGGAGACATGATTGCAGTCTTCAAATATCTGAAGGGCTGTCATGTAGAAGATGGAGCAGATCTATTCTCTCTTGCTCCGGATTGCAAGACTAGATCTAATGGGTAGAATTTACAAGGGAGTCTCGTTATCAGCTAAATATCAGGAGAGACTTCCTAACTGTAAGAGTGCTTGAGCAGTGGAACGGACTGCCTCGAGAGGTGGTGGATGCTCCTTCACTGGACGATTTCAAGTGGAGGCTGGACAACCATCTTTTGGGTATGTAGGGCTATCTTTCAGCTATGCACCTGCAGAGTGCAGGGGGGGTTGGACTAGATGACGTGCAAGGTCCCTTCCAACTCTAACATTCTATGATTCTATGACATGCAGCTCTCTTGCATTTTCAGCAGATCCCAGGGAGGCTGTTGAAACTGAACAAGTGCCTGGAGGCAGTTTTGGAATGGCTGAGTACTAACAAGCTGAAACTTAAATCTGAACAAAACAGAGGTGCTACTGGTGAGGGGAAGATCTGACCCAGGAAATGGAATATCTCCTCTACTAGATGGGGTTGTACTTTTCCTAAAGGAGGACACTGATAACTTGGGGATGCCCCTGGACCTGGGCCTCCTGTTTCACCAGCTTTGGCTTTCCTAACGTTTTGAACCTGTTGGCAAGCAATTAACATAGATATTGCTTTCCTTGGAGAGCTTTGTGATATTTGCATTATTTTAAACGGACATATACATTATATTCATGTCTGTAAGCTGTCTTAGGCTACTTAGGTAACAGTGACACAAATATTTTAAATAAGTAAAGAACAGGTATACCGCAAACAAATAACAGGCAAACCAAGCCATTCTATAGAAAAACTGCACTAGGCACACAACTATGTACTCAGAGACCATCTGCTGAAAGATTTACTCTTCACTATTAGCTTTGTTCCATTTTCCTTATTTACTCTGAATAAGGGTTGATTGTGGCTACAAATTAAAAATCAAAAGCTATCTCAAAATAAATGGGTTAACACAGCAGTGGTACTCTTACTGCCCTAACCGTAACCCAAAAGACTTCCTCTCCCTGTAATTCACTACTCACTCCTTCCAATCCTCTAATAGCATCTTACAAACTAAGGTTTCACAAGGTCATATGAATCCTATCATATGCCATTAATGTCTGACCCTTCCCTTCAACACTGAACAAATCAATTTAACCTTCCAAAACACTAACAGAGGCAAATCCCACAGAGCCCCCCTTCCAATCTCACAACAATTAGTCTCCCAAACTATGAGGGTATGGTGATCTCGCCCTCTTCCCTCCCTCACAAACAAGATTTTCCTTCTGTTTCTTTCTTTCTTGCTGAGCAGCCCCTATATCTATATTCTTCTTTTGCGTTGGCCTATGGCTGTCCCGCCCTGTCACATTGTTATATATTTTGGTGGTGGCCCAGCTCAGGGAGAGAAAAAAATCACCGTCTTAATTTATACTTCTGAAATGGCACAAAAGAGGCTCTTGAAAGTTCAAAAAATAAACAAAATATTTTATTTTAACTTGGTGGGGAAAAGGTCAGTTGGAACCACGGCTAAGGTGTTTGAGGTGAACAGATGCTAATAACTGAGGTAAACAGTAATTATACAAACTCCAACTAATCTGCTGCCTTCAAGTACATATTTTAGCTTTTCACGAGGAGAGAGACTTTATTTTCAGTGTCTGTTTAAACACTCCAGTATAAGTTCTTGAGTTTCACTGACTCTTCAAGTTTTCAAAGGCAGGGATACACCTACAACCAAGTGCCCAGATAATGTGGCCCTAGTTAGGAATTTGAAATTGTGTGTAAACCGCTCAGAGACCCTTCGGGGTCAGAGCGGTATATAAATTGAATGTAAATAAAATAAAAATAAATAAATAAAACAAACCACGGATCACTACCCTCATTAAAGCTATTTACCTTTTCACTGGGCAGGGAATTACTTCTCTAGACAAGAATTACTTCCCTTTCCTGGCTTGAATGGGGGTCTTCAGTGGTCCTCCCACTCCTCTTTGCCTCCCTCCCAGTCCTCAGACAGTGCTAAACTGTCTACTTCTACAGTTAGTTCTCAACTCTCTTTGCTTAACTGCCATTATCCAATGAAATCCATTTGAACAGCCTGTCACTCAAAGGTTCTCTAATTATGTGATGTATTAACCTTTGATAGTCTGTCACAGAGAGCCATACAGAACAGCCAAACAAATAAGCTAAATTCATAAGCCATCAGACTCACACAGCAAACCCACAGAATCTAATGTAAGGATTTTAGCACCAAGACAAGGCACAACTGGCACAGTCAACCCCCAGGCTAGATCATCTCGATACTAGTGAAATCCAATGTTCCCTCTAAGCAGTGGAGTCTTGTGAGCAAAAATCCTACTTTGTGAGCTCCTGGCATTAAAGTTGTGAGCCAGCGATTTGGCTGCTGCATAAATTTGTTTGCTCTGGAGCCGTCCCTTCCTGAGCTGAGACAAAAATGTCTGAGCCGGAGGCTAAAAAACCGTGAGCTGGCTCACACCAACTCAGCTTAGAGGGAACACTGGTGAAATCCCCAGGGCCCTATACCATGATGTTGTTCTAGACAAGACTAGAATGAAGACAACACAACATTCTCATATGGGTAACCCCAGGATCATATGATGGCACAACCTTGCTTTCTGTGACTAAAAAGAGATTTTTACGGCAAGTCATGAAATTTTTATGGCAAGTGAAGACTGGTAGCTCTTTCCCATAGCTCAAGCACATGAAAACTGTGTGCAGCATAAGTAGACAAGCTAGACCAAGGTAAACTTCAAGAGCAACTCAAAAATGGTGTCACACTGTCCTTAGTCACAAAAGGTATGGGGCAAAGCTACTGTGAAGATCAACAGCTTTCGTAAGACTGACATTAACACGTTCCTGTTAAAAGGAAGCATTCCAATTGTTGCTTGACAGTGTGCAGCTGGCTGCTCCCGCCTTATCAGTTCATATACATGTAACATGAAATAAAAGCACTAAAAGACACACACACACAAAATGCTCATGAGCATACCTTTGTCTTTCTTGAAATCTAAGGCATCTTCCTTATCAGTCACTATTTCCTTCATATTGATTATACTTTGGTGAGTAAGTTGTCGAAGAATCTTAATTTCCCGAATAGCTGTAATTGGAAAGCCTTCCTTCTCATTATCCAATCGTACCTTTTTTAATGCCACCATTTCCCCTAGATGAAAAAAAAAAATCAAGTGACAAAATGCACTCAGTTTAATGAAATTCAGGATATCCTGTAGCTTCTTTGTAACGCACCATAAGACTAACAAAGCCATGTTTAAAACCGGAATACTCTTATTACCTATCCTGGCCACTGTGTTTGCAGCACAAAAACTGAAGTTAGTAATACTAAGCACACCAAGTTTCAAATAGGCAAATAACTTTAAAAAAACCCCTCAGGCACAAAGAAACTTCCTCATTTTCCTTCAGAGTGCAGGGCGGGGTTGCAGACCACTATATAACAGAGCATAATGAAAGAGGTTGTTTTACACACAACTTTCTACATAACCATGATTTCAAAAATTACTGTCTGCTTCTGCCCAAAGCTGTTCACACATCTTTACGCAGCAAGTGGAAACAACTGGTTTGTAGTGTGGAACATGAACCTAAGTCATTTTAGAGATGAAGGTCTATGCAAGGATTGAATTGTATATCCAAAATGAAAGTTTGCCTCTAAATCACAGGTCTTTCATCAAATCCAGTTTTTGGATCTGGTTTTATCATATCCTACATTTTGGCTAATGACCCACAACCAAGAAACATTAGATTTTTTCCCAACTACTAACAGAAAATATTTTAGCTGAGGTGTTTCTATGTGCCTTCCAGCTGCATGTTTCACATAAGACAAACCATTCACTGGTTTTATTCAGATATGTACTTCTCCATGCTTCACTAAGTTCTTGAAGCTATCACAGTTGCACAATTTGTTCTTCTTGCATTATGCCTTTGTACTGGGAAGCCAATGCCTTGACTGTATGGATATTTATCTGATATAATGATATATGGCTTCCTGCCAGGGCACCCAAAGTGGTTTTTGGTTTAAAGGTGGCCACAGTATAAAAATGTACACAGCACAAGAGATAGAAGAAGACAAGTAGGGGTGTGCAAAAAAAAATAATTCAGCCCATTCGGATTTGGCCGAATCGGGCAGAATCAATTTTGGCTGGCAGTAAGACTCCCGCATGTCAATTTCATGATTTGGGAGTCTTTTGGCCAGCCCAATGTCAATTTCAGCCCCATTATATCCTATGGGCCACTGAAGTCAATGGCGAAAACATAGAGTATATTCTGGGGGCTGGAGGGGAGGGGGCTTGAGGGAGAGACTCCATACTCGCAGGGTAGCTGCTGGAGCCTCTCCCCAAGATACCAACCAAGTTTCAAGAACATTGGACCAGGGGGTCCAATTCTACGGGCCTTCAAACAGGTTGCCCCATCCCCTCCATTGTTCTCTATGGTGGGGAAAAAGGATGTAATGGGGCTGAATTGCTGCCGAAATTCGGCGGCAAGCCGATTCAGATCAGAAAATCTGAATCGGCCTGCAGCAGCCCGAAAGGGGTCCAAATGGGCCATTTTCGGGGGTGCGTTCGGTTCGGACGAACCGATTGCACATCCCTAAAGACAAGCAAGGAAGTGGAAGACAAGCAAACACTGTTATAAACTTTTTGATAATTTATAGAAGTATTCCACAATGACCAGATGGAATTGCCTTTGCAGGCGAGAGGGAAATGACACTGGGTTGCAGGAATTTAAGTGAAGGGGCCCAGCTTTAATGTAGGAATTAATCTTCATACTGTTTTTTCGAATACATGCAGTAGTCCTGAGCTCACAACTGCTCACGGTGGAATACCAATACCCTTCTTGGGAAACAGTGGCCTAGCTTGTTGAGGAAGACACTTGACTTATGCTCAGCAGCAGATTTAAGGGATTACTTGTAGCTATGAAGAATTACAGTGATGTATGTATGTTATCTTGAAAATGAAAACAAACCTGTTCAACTTCAGTTCTCCAGTGTGAATCACATTTTCAATGCTTACCTGTATCTTTATCTCTTGCTTTGTAAACCTGTCCGTAAGTGCCTTCTCCAATAATGCCAATGATATCAAATTTATCAACACAACGTTTCCCCCAGTCAATTTCTTTTTGTTTTGTTTCCCCATGGCGTGGTCCACAAATTCTAACAAAACAATCAACAAGACATTGTCTTTATGGGTGGATTTTCATATTTTCTGCATATAATGCACGCTCTGCCTTACAGTCCAAGCATCTGTTAAACAGCAACGCATACTTTCAATCTAGACAAATGCCACTAACAATCTTTCCCACTGGTGATTTCCCCCCACCCCAGCCAATATAACTTCACAGTTCTCATATACTAGCATGAAAATAGTACATGAAAGCTTTCATATGAGCACCAAATGATACTCTCTGCAATACAGTACAGGGAGAGAGAAGACAATTTGCATTTGACATCATAAAGCGTATTAATTCTTACTGCTAATAGTGATACAACTAATTTCAGAAGACTGTTATAATTGTATTTTTTTTAATACAACACTGGAAATGTTGCTGCAAAATTCTAACTGTTGTCCAGCACCCAGAGAATCATGCAACTGGTTTCATGCACCTCTGAGCTTGTTTTGCTCATATAACTCTCTACCCCACAACCCATTAGCATGGCAAGTAATTTTTTGAAATTGAGGGGATTTTCAGAAATGGTGTGTGATATGGAATGGTGAGGTATTTTAAAAACAAAAAAGAAAGCAAGTTCCCCGAGCACGGCCAAGCACTTGGACATACACCAAGTAATCCCTTGAATACCAGCCACAGCTTTTTAATTGTTCCATTACATATTTTCCAGATGTCTCAATCTTTGTATCTATCCTATTCTTCCCTTCTTACTCAAACAGCAGCCAGCACCATACAATGTGCTGGAAGGACAAAACAGAAAGAGAAGGAAGATGTAATCTCATAGTTAGCAGGCATTTTAGCAAGCCAGTCAAAACATTTTTAAAATGATACAACAGGACAGAGTCAAAGCATTTTGTTGAGGAAAATTAGACACTGAAGGCGGGGGGGGGGGGCTCACAGCTATAGATGCAAAATGAAGAGAAAGCCTTGGTACAATGAAAGGCAATAAACGGCAGAACACAAAGGAAAGAAACACAGAGGGCTACTATGACAAGCCTTTAACAGCCTGCCAGCATATCCAGAAATTATCTACAGTAAGAGTGAAAATACTAAACGGTAACTTTACTAAAGCCCCACTGGAGGTAAATAACCAATTTACCTTATTTATTCCACAGGTGAAATACAGACGTTAAAGTGAGGCATGTATTTCACACCAACTGTGTATACTATAGCAAAAGGGAGACACATACGTACTTTGGCCTCTTTTTAACGTGGGGCTGTGCTGGCGTTTTCTTCTCTTCGGGACTTTTAGAAAAATCATCTCCTCCAGGCAACTCAGGTGGCAGTGGCAAATCTGCAAGCAGGTGACGCAATTTCTTCTCCACTTCTTTCTTAACCGCTTTCACAGAAATGCTCCCTTGCAAGCTGCAGAGAGAGGGAAAGACAAAACTCTTGGTGGTTTCAGATTTGAAAATCAGACTGGAAATCCAAGTCAATAAATTTATGTTCTCACTTTTTACTAGCCTCAATTAGTATTTTGATAGACAGTGACTTTTGGACAGTAAATGGGCTGTACGAGTACTGTTAGTTGAAACCAGGTGCCTGGGGATTCCCAGGAACACTGGTGGCCAAATTTTGGGGTCTGCAGTTGGAACCAGAGGAGGTTTTTCAAAAGCCTCCACAGCAGAAACACCCTTTATTACAAAGAAGAGCAGCCAATTTTACTTAAAAAAGCTATTTAGTATCTTCAAAAACCAAAAATGTCTACAACTTGCATCTACGCTATACAATGTTACAACTCACTTATCTGTATCTTTATCTTCAGGCAGCATAGGAGGCAGGGGCAGAGGTGGCAGCGTGGAAACCAAAGTAACACTTCGATCCTTTTCCTTGGGTGTTGTACTTGGAGGGTGGGGCTTGCTCTTCTCTTTCACTGCAACAGGCTGTGGGGGTGGCGGTGGCAGAGGTGCGGGCTGCTTCACTGGGGCCGGTTTACTCTCCTTCACCACTGCAGGTTTTTGCTTCACAGTTTTTTCTACAATCAAACTGTTCTCTCCCTTTGCCTCAGGAACTGGGACTTTTGTCTTTGTCTTGTCATTTTTCAAGGCTGGACCTCTTGAAGGGGAAGGTGTATGTTCCGTTTTTAGCTTTTTCGGCTCCTTCAGGTTGTTTGCTTGTGGCAGGGTCACCCCAGTATCAGCATTTCCCTTAGTAGGCGTAGAGGTGTTTGACGCTTTTGCATTGGCTTTGGCTGCCTCCGCAGCCCTTGCCTTTTTGTTCTTGTTCAACTCCGCAGCCAGGCTACTTTTGAAAGTCAGAGTATTAGGAGAAAGACTCGATTGCCGGCTCCTGGATCTTGATAATCTGTGCCTGCTGCGAGATCTTGAGTGCCTTGATGAGTAAGGGCTTCTGCTTCGGGATTTTGCTGATCTTCTGCTTAAAAGAGTAAAGATTTAGTTAAAGCCCATTTTATACTCAGCTGTCTTATTCTTTATCGAACAGCTTTTACAACCATGCATTACCATGCTGCAGGAGAAATGGATTCTTTGCCAGAATCATTTAGCAAGTAGGAATTTATCTGCTACCTAATCTACCCAATAGGTGGGGTATTAAAAAGTTCTGAATTATTTTAAGCTCTAGTTCATTATCGGGAAAGTGTCTCAGATTTTATAAATTTGATGTAAAATTAAGAATGCCCTTAAGGGCAGAAACTCACCTGAAAAACTGAAATTTGCAACAGTTTTGATTTTTCATAGACAGCTATGTCTATGAGTTCTTACATAATGTGATACTTTAGTACAGAAGGACTTTTGAATAATCTCTGTAATTTGCAAACACCATTACATAGCAACCAAAAACAATTTACTAAAGACAAAGAGAGTGCGCGTGCAACAAAGCCTGGAGAGAGACAGCTACAAAACCTGGTAGATATACTGGAGTTTTATTTACAGCTAATTTTAAATTGCTTTTCTGTTAGTTATAAAACTTTTTTTAAAAAAAGTCTGGATTAAACTAATATTTGCACCAACAAATTGAAGTAAAACTTATAATATGAAAACAGTCAATGATCATGTAAAAATAAAACGTTCCATAATCAATTTTTTTTCTTTTCTTTTTTCAATGTTTTCAATTTTTTGGAAAAAAAACAAAAAAGGCTTCAGGGGAAAAACGGGAAAAAACCCGTTTTCCCCCGAATTTTCCTGGGTTTTTTCCAGGCCTTCACATCTCTAGGTGAGATGGCTTCCAACACACTCCCCCCACCTCCTACACCTAACAAGCGGTTGTCTGTCAGGTGCAGCAGCGGTTGCAGGGTGATTAAAGCCACGAGGGAGCCTGCCCCAGCAGTAATGCCTTAGTGATCCTGCCAGCCCTGCCTCCACAGTGGCTTCTAATACTCCTCCCCCCTCCTACATTGGACAGGTATGCCTGTCAGGTGTAGGAGAGGAGGTGGGATGCTTACAGCTGCCGGGGAGGTTTACTCAGCAGGATTGCCTTAGCACTGCTGCTGGCCCAGCCTCCCCGATGCCTTTAAATACAATCCCCATCAAGACCAGACAGGCCAGTGTCTGTCAGGTGTAGGAGCAGGGCCAAGGTATGAATGCTTATGGGGAGATAGTAAAGGACATTTCTAGGAGCCATTTCGATGCATGCCTCCCTCATGAACCTGAAGAAATGTCCACCACTTCACCACTCCCTCACAACAACTCCCCCTCACACCTCTCACCGCCCCCAAGAAAGCTCCTGGCAAACATCGAGCCAATTACACCAACACTACAAGGAGGGGGCAACTTAGGAATGTGGCAAAGACATTTGCACATAGTAACTCCTGCAGTGCACTGAGCTGCACAGGCCAAGTACCAGCAAGATCACCCTGAGGTGCTCAGAACAACAGAGTCTCCATAGGAGCAAAACAATCCAGGAACACGGGGAAAAGAGCCCATACCTCACTGGACGGTGGCAGGAGTTGACTTAACAGACTACTACTTCTTAAATGGACAGTTCTATGTGGCCTGCTCCAGACTGAGCTCATCAAGCAGCCTGGTGATCCTAGCACCTGAGGGGCAGAACCACCAATGTGGTCCTTCAGTAGAGAGGGGGGGAAGCACGTATGTCTCGCTTCATTTCTTACACTACAATCTTCTCTGTTAGAATTCCTACAACAAATGTCCCATTTCAGATTTCACATCATCGGTATTATAACTGGATTTCTGGAACTTAAATACCATAGCGAAGCACGGGTAGCAGGCTAGTATTACATAGCCTTATCTTAGACAATGTATGTATAGAAAATATATATGCATATCCTCACAGTTCACATAAAGATACTGTTTCATTGTAAATCATCATTATAATGTGGCCCATCAAGTAATCAATATGCAGTTTTGATGAAGAAATGTCTTCAGTTCAAATAGGAATAAGGGTGGTAAGATGGTCAACTGTCCTCCTATAATGGCCTCATCTGGATGGGCCCGGCTAGTCCAATCTCATCGGATCTCGGAAGCAAAGCAGGGGTCACCCTTGGTGAATACCTGGATGGAAGACACACACACACACCGGAAGCCCAGGGTTGTTGTGTAGAGGCAGGCAACAGCAAAGCAACTGTGTTCTTCTCCTGCCTACAAAACCCTGCCACGTCACCATAACTGGCTGTGACCACACTATCTACCACAAAATATACAACAATGTCAATAATGCCACTGTATACATGGCAGTTTATCTTTTTAATAGTGTCACTTCTTAATGAGGGCCTACTTGAACCACAGCAGTCAGGGACAACAAGTTCTCTACTGCCCACCTGCTATCTCTGCAGCCATCTCCAAATATGGACAACAGCAGTGGCAAAAGATTAGTCGCAATTCCATTTTTAAAGTTAATTTCATTGTTTCACAATAGCGATGCTAACTACAAAAACAAACAAGTATACAAGGCTGCTGATATTTGAAGGATTTTTTCCCCTAGTAAGATTACTGCTTTAAAAATACCAACCTGTTTCCAGGGAACTGAAAAAGTCCTTTTTGACCCATCAAATACCTAACCCTTAGTAAGAAGTCTGGTTTAAATCAATACCTATTAAAATCACTGTTATAGAGCTATCCACAATGACTTAAGTACTGTTCATTCTTGAACACATTTATTCTCTTCCTTATCAGGAACCCTCTGTTTACTGAAATGAAGTTGCAATTTGAGTCTACATTAACTAAAAATCAATTTATAAAAGAACTGTAACAAGGGCTATAGATGTTTCAAGTTGATGCTACTACAACAGCTTGATATGTATCAATTAACAGACCCAGAGCTATATAAGACATGCAAATAAATTGTATGATAAACAATACCTACACAACGCAAGTCCACCTAAGATCAATGTATGTACTTCTGATTCCAATGTCACAAGCACAGAAAAAATCAAGCTGTTTCAAGGGTTCTGCAAAATTATTTGCATTGCAGGTGTTAATTTTAAAAGGGTCCCAATATGTCAGTAATTTCAATTGTCAATCCATTCCTCATCATATGTCCTTAACATTTACAGCAAAGCTTCCTCAAAATTCCTTCACCCGAAAATGCAAAAATTGCAGGTTGCCACGTTTATCCATAGGGGGGAAATTCCTCCAAATACCATCAGACCACTGGTGCCTCTAGGTAAGTTCTGTCAACTCTGAAGGGCAGCCGCTTTCCAGAA
The DNA here is from genome assembly GCF_001447785.1 of Gekko japonicus. NCBI lineage: Eukaryota > Metazoa > Chordata > Lepidosauria > Squamata > Gekkonidae > Gekko > Gekko japonicus. The sequence continues at coordinate 135,333 of NW_015161496.1, forward strand.
CCTCAGACAGAACAGAAATTCCCCAGCATTTCCTACCTGAGGTCTGTTATCGAGTGAGTGGAGCCTAAAATGTGCACTTCCACTGCAACAGTAGCATAATGCCTTTTATTAAGACCAATATCACAAAGTAGCAAGCAAGGTTTCAAGTTCTCCAGAATTCTTTACTAGGCTAGATGTTTAACACAACGTTAGCGGAGGGACATGTCCTTTTCCACTTCTCCTCCTCCCCTTTTTTGTACCAGACAACCTGAGGAGGAAACAGATGAGTCAGGGCATGATTCCCTTCCCACCCATTTGCTATACTGAACACCCAACCTGATGAAGATTTCTGGAGAACTTGACAGCCTGCACACTATTTACTAGTTGTACTAGTTGATCCTAATAAAAAGATTTTAATTATTTTGCATCATCTGGATTACTTCATCCAGGGCTTATCCTGAGCATGTCTGTTGCAACTTACTTAACTACAGTAATGAACAAGTGGACGTTCTAAACAGGTGCCTGGAGAGGGCATAATGGGCTGAATGAGGGCCAACTAACTGAAGCTCAGTCGGTATAACACTGTGTTGCCATTAACTGAAGAGTCAGCCTGTTCTGGATGGGACTGCACTCGCCTTGAAAGGACAGGTTCCCAGTTTGGAGGTGCTATTAAGTCTGTTTATTATTGGAGGCTCTTTCGTACAATGCACCTTTGTCACCTTTCAGTTGGTTCACCTGATGCAGTGAAGATCTTCATGCTGTGGTGGCAGCTGCTGTCAAAGCAATGTATGAAAATATCTGCACAGCCAATCAAATCTCCAATGGCCAATCAGAAACCTTGCTACACAAAAGCTCCACTTGGCCCCACCCACTTCCTAAAAACAATGGCGGACACCGGGAAAGGTGTTGGGCAGGCACCCTGGTACCCACGGTTTCCACACTGGGGACTCCTGCTCTACATGGTATGGGACTAGGGCATTTTAAGGACCATGTACTCACACATGGACATGTCTGATTATTGCAGTTGTTTCATATGACATTTACTGGAGGCAATCATTCCCTGTGTTGGAGCTATGGCCATATACTGAGGGAGTCCCATGGTTTGTAAGTTCTACTCTCTCCCTTCCCTGTCAGTACACTAGGCTGTTATGGGAATTTTGAGGACCAGTGCATACTTCCCCTGTAGATTTGGCGGGGGAAGCTTTGTCACATTTATATGAGATGCACACAGGGCTCCAATTCCACGTAATGAGCTGGAATATGCACCAGTGGGAGTAAAGGAGGTGAGTAGTGTCCCATCTTTATGGTGACATATACAGTAGTTTTAATCCTTCTGTAGGTAACAAAATATATCAAGGAGGCTATTCTTTAGGAGGTGGAATATAAGCATTTTAAAATAAAACTCAACACCACTGATAATTAGCTAACAAAAATGAACATCACTGGAAGATCAGAAATATACTTATTTGGCCAAGAGCCTTTTCACCAAATGTCATTCCTATAAGCAGAGCTGCACGCCTAAGCAGCAATAAATGCAAAAACAGAAGTACATTCTTAAAACTTATTTCTTTTTAAAGAACTACTAGTGGGGGCTTGTTAGCTATTTGAGTTGTGTTTGTTTTTAGTATATGAACCTCTTGGGTCAAATTTAGTAAAACTTCCATCATAACTTCAATTACAGTGACAGGAAAAAAGTATATTTTATGAAAATTAAACAAAATTACTCTTACATTTTAATACTATGCGTGTTTAGAATGTGACTAAAACGTGTACATGATAAAATTAACAAACACAAAGCAAGAAATCAGTTCCTACAGAATTATTGGAATTTACATCTAAGTAAAGTTACATCAGATCAGACTCCACGTGACCATCAGCTATTACACTAAAAGCAATGGCATTTAACAACTTAGTTTTGGCTGGACAGTGACCAATACTTTCAAAACAAGTTAATACTTCAACAGGAAGGTACGGTAAGGAAACAATTTCCTGCCTTCTCCTAGCAGCCACTTAGCACAGAAATGGTGATGCCAGGGGCAGAAGCACCTGCACGGACTAAAACCCCACAAAATGAGTTCTGTTTCTTGCATCAGAACAACCTTTGCTGCCAACAGAATGCTTCTTGTCCTGGAAGAAAGGAGGGGAATAATCCGGCCCAAACAAAGTGTTTTGCTCTAACAGTGGTGCCTTGAATCAAAGGACACAAGCAAATTTTCTGTGGCATCTCCTTGTTCAGCACCTTACACTGGCCTGAGCAGCTTCTTCCGAATATCAAGCCAAGGGACACTCTGTTTCAGAATTTACCCAACACAAAGGGCTGCCAGTGGCAAAAAAAAAAAGCCAAAACAAAACCACATGCACACACTGAAACTTTTCTCCAGTCCCCCCCATACTGTATACTTGTGGAGTTCATTCATAAAGACGCAAGCAATTTTAAGATTCCAATTTGTATTTTCATAGGCACGCTCAAGAACAGTGGTGTTCTCTTTTGTAAATCAAAGCTAATATGCAAATGGTTTTCAAAAATCAAGTTCACAAATGGGATCAAACAAGTGAGATATAACAATGGTAAATCGACATTAGTAAAGAACAATTGCAAGCAATTTAATACTATGGTATTGTGCAAGTACATCAGAATACTGCTACCTACTTGAAGGCTTAAGCAGTCAAGATAAAACCTTCTCTCACAGTGTTGCACAAACAAATTAGGATGTCATAGGAATGCCCCTAGTTCAATAATGAGGTAAAGGAAACCGAGATTTTTCAAAAGCTGAACACTCCAGAACATCTCTGTGTGGGTCCGCCAACCAGAAACTCAATTACTTTATGAACGGCACATTGTTAGCTTATATTTTACAGAACTCTATACAAATAAACCCATTTATCTAGTTGTGCTAGTTCAAGAAGTATCTTGTCAAACACTGATGTGCCGTTAAACAAAAACAGTGATGTAGCCATTTACAAGGGAGTTCAGAGTTTTCTTCTGTTTCCCTCCAACAATTCCCCTTAGATGACAGACCCAAAGGAGAGGTGACCAGGGAGAAGGTTGGCCTTCAGTGGGGCAGCATTTATCGCCAAAAACTTCCACACACAAGTTTGGGAAAGAGGGGAGAACAATTGAGGGGGTGCAAGCTGCAAAGTAACCCTCCAGAGCTCAATTTCCAATTTACCTCGAGGCTAGACTACTGCAATGCTCTCCACATGGGGCTGCCCTTGGGGCAACTCCGGAAGCTGCAGCTGGTGCAGAATGTGGCGGCCAGGCTGTTGATGGGCCTCCCCAGGTAGGAGCACATCCAGCCTGTGCTGAAGTCTTTGCACTGGCTTCCAATAGTGTTCCGGATTCGCTTCAAGGTGCGGGTTTTGACCTTTAAAGCCCTTAATGGTCTGGGGCCTGCCTACCTGAGGGACCACCTTTCGCCATATGTTCCCCCAAGGGCACTGCGATCGGGAATGCAAAACCGTCTGGCCCCCCCGGGCCTAGGGACGCTAGGTTAGCGGTAACTAGGACCAGGGCGTTCTCCCTGGCAGCGCCAACGCTGTGGAACGAGCTCCCTCAGGAGATCAGAGCTCTACGGGACCTCCAGCAGTTCCGTAGAGCAGTTAAAACAGAGCTATTCCGCCAAGCGTTTCAATAAGAACTGACTATGCCAGTGGTGTCGCACTAGCACTTTATCACAGGATGTATTAGCTGGGATTTTATGGTACTGTATTTATATCTGTAATTGTTGGTTTTAACTGTATGTTGGTTTTAAATGGTTTGTAAGCCGCCCTGAGCCGCTTCGGCGGGAGGGCAGGGTAGAAACTTAATAAATAATTTAAAAAATAAAAAAAAGGTAACAGCCTGAAGTATTTCATACAAAGTCTCGGTAGGTAAACAATGTGGCGAACCCAAAAAGACTTCAGGATATACACATCTTAATGTGGAGCAGTGGGTCTTCATGTTTAAACCACTACCTAACACCCAAATATCAGACAGTATCTTCATGCACTACCCAAGTCTCAGTGCAGTGGAAGGTAAAAGTCCTGAGTGCCCCCCCACACCACCCCTGCAAGTTCTGAATGCCACTCAAGATGTACAGGCTATTGCTGAGTGACTGTACGGCCCATTAAGAATCACTGTTTTAAGAACAAGAGGTTGTGAAGCATACAGCAGTACCAGAGTAGGGGATACAAGATAGAGAACCACCCTCTGTAAGAAATTAAAAGCCACTATCAGAAAGCACTGTCAAAATACCAGTGTAACAAAGTTTGCGTCCAGCGGCAACTTTAAGACCAACAAAATTCTATTCGTAGAGTAAGCTTTTGTGGGCAAAGCACACTTCTTCAGACAAAATACCAGTGTGTTTGCTTGGGACAAATCCCCAGGGCCGTGACAACCATGCCACACAGTCACATAAACACAGGTAGCCACCCTATACTGAATCAGACCACGGGTCCCTCAAGATCATGTCCACACAGACTGGCAGCGGCCCTCCAGGGTCTCAGGGAGACGATTTCCACATCACCCTCCCACCAAACCCTTTTTCGGCATGCAAAGCAGATACTCTGTCACAGCCCCTCCCCTCCCTTCTCCTGAAGACTCCTGCCCCCCTTGCAAGGGGGGACTTCTTCGGATTAAATAGTAAAGATAGTTTTCTCTACATTTACTTAACTTCCAACACGTTTCTAGGATAACAAATACAGAGGACTGAATTTTAAGGAGACTGAGGGTAGAAAGTTCCACTCCTTCAGAAAACAATGACATCTGACTAAGGGTAAATTAAATGCAATGTGTCTGGAGAGTTAGTTTGTATTATCACATAACTCAGAGGTAGACCATGGACCAATTTCTGGTGTATACCTAGTACCTACTGGCACTATAAACTTCTCTAGTGGTGTTAGGAAGAAAAGTGGAAAGTTACAGCAGAAGCGTGAAAGTTGCCTCTATCCCGATGCAGGTGCCTACCCTCAAACCCTACCTAGTTGTGGCATGATCCACACTGATTAAACAGTGTAGTCAAGGCTTTAGCATTACGCTCTTGACAGTAGTTCTTGCGGCATTCCTCCCACTCACATCATGCCCCATTAATTATGCAAAAAGACTTCATACAAACAGCAACTATCCTCCTTCCCATCTAGTAGATCAGCAAAGTTGTATTTGTAATGCATTAAACTTAGAATATACAACTTAATGATAAAAGAATGCACCGTACTCTAAACTGATGCATCCTTGCTACCATCTTTTTATACAGAATCAGAAGACTTCAATCAATCACAACCCAGGGTTTAAAACTGGTTATAAAAATATGGTCAACCATTAACATTCAGATGGAAGGAAGCACAACTCAATTTTGATGTATTAACTTTTTTGGGAGTAATACAGAAGAGCTTTGGAGATCACCACCTTCTTATTTCCAGGACTTCTGATTATTAATGGGTTGAAATGAGTGAATGGTCCCGAGGTTAAAAAAAGAGGTAAATGCTCACCTCTATGGCAATTCCATAAATAAAAAATTGTCATCCATAGCATAATCACAGTGCTCAATTTTACTAAAGTCTGGTAAAACTTAAAAGGAGACCAGACCAAAGAATAGCAGCAACCACAACAAAATCCTGTCTAAGCATTTCAGTGCACTCTTCAAGAAGTAAGAAAGCAACATCAGTTGGCAGATTAGGTATCTACCATATTTATGATACAGAAAACCAACAAGATACAGCTTTATGGGTGTAGCTACTTCAAGGCCTGTTCAACTAAGGTTACAGTCCTATGCATATTTACTAGGGAATAAGGTCTATTTAACTCACTGGTACTTACTTCCAAATAAGCATGCACAAGATCACACTACACATTTTTAGCAAATTTCTTGCCTTGTTATTGTTACCTTCTTCTTACAAAGAGATGAAGATTTTTTAATAGACACAACGTGGTCAAAACTATCCAGCAATCAGAGACTGCCAATTAACCCGGAATTCCTCAGATTAGAGAATTTCCCAATCCCAATATTCCTATGAAGAAATAACAAATCATTCATTTTTAATACTCCTTGATGAAATCTGACAAATAATGCTTTAAGACTGTGACAGCACTAATACAACATGCACTTAAGGTCATTAAGAGTTGACTGAGAAGTTTAAAGTTAAGCAGAAAGAAGTTTTTTGCAAAGCAGTGCAATCTGAACTCCAGATGCAAAATCCAGCTAGACCCTCTGTTAGTCCATAATGAAATAGGTAATTCCTTTGCCTTTTAGAAAAGCAGTACCTCAAATCTTAGGATTGATCAATTTGAAAGTTTCTCAATTCTCACAAGGACTTTGCATAATTCCAGTGACATTATTTCTATCAGTAAACCTTTATTTTGCTGTGCATCTTTAGGAAATCGCATATATTTGCATTTACAGTCAACCCCAAATGAGATCTATTTTACCAAGACCCTCACCCTAATTATGACAGCTTGTAAATGACCTATCAGTTTAACCATCAAAATAAAGGGAAAGGCAATCTTGCCAGCTATATTTCCCCTCCCAAAGGGGATGATGATATATCATGTCTCAGTCCTAGAATCCCACTCCCACACATATAAGAGTAGCCCCACTGATTTCAAGCAGACTTTAAGGTAGTCGGGGGACCCCCCCCCTCGGACTCACCTGACGGCCGGGCTGTAGGGGCTGCGAGAGCGGCGCCAACTGCCGTAGGGGCTGGGCGACACGTCCGCGCCCCGCTCGTAAGAGCTGTGGCGGCTGTAGCTGGGCGAGCGCCGGCGGTAGGGGCTGAGAGACGAGCGGGGGCTGGGCGACTTGCGGCTCCGCTGGCCCTGCGCGGCCCGGTGGGCGGGGGGGCTGTCATCCCGGCCGGGGCTGGGCGAGGCGCGCTGCCGCCGGTAGGCCCGCGGCTCGGCCTTGTCCTCGCGGTAGGCCTTGGGCGGGTCCTTGTAGGCCGAGGGGGTCTCCTTGGCCGCTTTCGTCCGGCTCCGGTGGGCCTTGCTGTCCCGCTCCTTCCTCCCGCTGCTGGGCGAGGCAGCCGAGCCCTTCCTGCGGCCGTCGCTGCCGCCGCCGCCGCCGCCCCGGGGGCCCTCGCGGTCCTGGCCGCCGCTGTGGTTGTGGCGGCTGCGGGACTTGGAGGAGGAGGAGGAAGCCTCGGCTCCCCCCCTGGCGGAGGCGGCCGCGGCCGCCCCCTCCTGCTGCTGCTGCGCCGCCGCCAATTTGTCCTTGTCCTCCCCCCGCCGGCGGTGCTCGCGGGGCCGCTCCCGTGAGCGCCGGCCGCTGCTGCTGCGGTGCTCCCTGCGCGCCCGCCGGCTGCCCCGCTCCGAGTCGGCGCGGCCGGTCCGCGACTG
>NW_015161496.1:143186-163217 GCF_001447785.1 Gekko japonicus
CGCTCCGCCCGGCCTACCCCCGGCTCCGGAGGCCGCCTCGCCGCCTGACACAAACGCGCCCCATCGCCCGGCCGGGCCCCGACTGCGGCCTGCGCGCCTCCCGTCACTGAGCGGCCGCCCGCGTCGCCTGGGCTCGTCCCCGCCGCGCCGCCGCTCCTCCCGGCCGCCGCTCCGCCGTCTTCTCCTCGCGATCCGAAGGTGAGGAGGAGGGGGGGGGAGAGAGAGAGAAGGGGGGGGGAAGCGCCCGTCGAACCGTCTCCCTCTCACACGGAGATCGAGCGCAGGAAGACGGCCGGCGCGGCTGTCGGGACTGCGCGTGCGCGGCCGCGCTGAGGTAAGCAGAGAGGGCCCTATCTCCGAGCTGGAGGCCTCGCCGCGCTCCTGCCCCGAGCGGAGCCCGCCGCATCTCGCGAGGTTCCCTGAGGTCTCGCGCTCTCTCCCCTGCCCACTCTATACCGGAAGTTTGAAGGTGACTTCCTGTCCTAGCCTTACTCGTTTAGGTCGCTGCCTCACGCTTGATGACTCTCACGGAAATTCCGGTTCCGGCTGAACGGAGTCCTCCATGTACGTGGAAAGAGCGGTGGAAACAGGAATGAAATAGACGTTGATGCCATTATTTTTTAAAAATTAAGGCCTGTTAAAATGACGTTAGTTTTTTAAAGATGACTTTTGGATTCCCCCACCCCTTTGAATAATATGGCTTTCTGGAACCGGTAGAAAAAAAGAATGTTAACACTTAGATAAAACCGACAAGGCTAAATGTTTTAATTTATTTGGGGGTGCTTAGCCCCCAGTGGAGTTAGCCGTGTTAGTCTGTTGCAGCAAAAAATGAACAGAATTCTTTTGGCGCTTTGAAAGCTAACAAAGATTTTATCCAGCCATTTTGAAAATTGGCACAGGAATAAACTGTGTTGGGATTTAAGGTGTCACAAGTTTTTTTTTTGGGGGGGGGGCTCTCGCTCTTTTAAATGCTTTAGGACAGGGCTCCTTTAATTTCACAGATGCAACAATGACAGAGGCTTCACTTGCAATATGCTACTCTCCCTGAAATGCTGCTCCTGGGGGACAGGGAACCATTTTGGAGACTTTAGTGGTTTTGAGGAGGAGGGGGGGGCAGAAAAGCTCCTTTCCATTAACACAATAGAAAATGAACTTTGAATTCAACCCTGTGTCTTTGATTAATATGAGCCAGTTAGACACTTCCATAAAAAGCAGAATGTTACTTACTTCTGGATTACTGTTTTCACAACCAGAGTCATAAACAGGAAAAAAGCATGATATAAATAGTGCAGTCACCTAGAAAAAGAGAAGAGATTGGATTTATGCCTGCCCTTCACTACCCGAAGGAGTTTCAGAGCGGCTTACAAACTCCTTTCCCTTCCCCTCCCCACAACAGACACCCTGTGAGGTAGGTGAGGCGGAGAGAGCTCTGACAGAAACTGTTCTTTTTCAAGAACACCTCTTATCAGAACTGCGGCTTGCCCAAGGTCATCCAGCCTGGTGCAAGTGGAGGAGTGGGGAATCAAACCCGGTTCTCCCAGATTAGAGTCCATGCACTTAACCACTACACCAAACTGGCTCTATGCACTGTCGGTCTTGGGTCTTGGACCAGTACAGTTTACTAGGGTAGCCATGTTGATCTGCTGTAGAACTTCAAATTCTACTTCAACTTCAAGTCCAGTAGCACTGTAGAGACCGACAAGATTTTCTGGATATGACTTTCAAGAGTCAAAGCCCCCTTTGTCTGATAAGGTGCTACTGGACTCGAATTTGGCTCTGGTTAAGCATATCACTTCTTTCAACTCAGCATGGTATGGTTTGAAACATTCCAGCTTAGAAGTCAGCATCTGCACACTCAGCAGCTCACAGAGGGCCACATGCAGGCACATGAAAGCTTATCCCTTGAATAAAACTTTGTTGGTCTTAAAGGCATCACTGGACTCAAACTTTGTTCTTTTGCTTCAGGCCACCCACGTGAATCTGTTTCCAAGGTGCCACAATTTGTGGTTTTGCCTTAAGAAAACTAGCCAAATGAAGACCTAGTCCCCCAAAATGGCATATTGTGAAACAATCCATTTTCTGTCAGTTTCCAAACATGTAGAGCTGAATATAGGTTCAAGCTTTTGACATCTATAACAAGCTGGATTTACAAACATCCTTGTTTTGAAATGAAAACCTAACTTGTTGGTTGTTGTTCTCTGCCAGTTACAGTGTGAAGTGCAAGCAGCAGGATCTTTCATCTTGCCCAACCTTGTTGACAGCACTTACAATGCTGGAAGATAATAGAGGTTAATTAGAGCTTAAATCGGTTAGCTAGGTATTGACTCATTAAAGCACATATTAGGTTCTCTGATAAGGAAAGTTAAGATTTAAAAAGCTCTCATAAAATAGGTTATTAAAATGCTCAAGAAACAAATCCTTGAAATTACATGTTTGTGTACAGCTGGCCATTTAAAGCAACTGCAGTTAGCCACATAAAATCTCAGGGTGGTTATATAGAGAGAGATGCAGAATGCTGTGCTTTAACCTGATTGTGATTGATATCTGATGTATACTTTCCACTTCTCTGGCTAGACTCCAGGTTCCTATACAAAAGGCAATTTTTAAAGTATTTTTTTGTCTTGGCAGTAATAGGAATTTGTGCACAACAAATTTTTTCTTACTAGTGAACTACGTACCAGGGAACAATTTCAATGATATCCTACAGGAAGACAGAATTGCTGCTCTATGCATTTATAATTGCTCCAGCTATGTACTTTGAGGTCTATATATGTTTGGAGAGTGATTTGATGTACCATTGATAACACTGAAAGTATGTCCAGGTGTTCTACTGTAAGCTGTTGCTGACAGGTCTGGTCATGTCTAAGGAAGGGAGACTCAATTATTTATGAATTAAAATGTTGCCTTTTCACCCAAGCCATGTTCTAGGACAGGGAGTTTCTCACAGATGATCCTTTTCACAAACAGGTATTCTCCAAAGAGAACAGGCACAGTCCACAGGGTTGCCAAGCACACTCAATGAGATTACCCTGCAGGTAAATTTATGTAGTGCTGTGCTACATGGATACAAGAACATGTACATGGCTCATTTATTTTTGCAGTACTTAAACACGGTCAGTGTTATATTTTTTAAAAAATTTTTAATAAAAGACATCAGTTAACAATGTTAAAAATACAACCCATAATAATAAAACAGCATTAAACAACCATTGAGCTGCTGAAAAATATCCATAAAACAGTCCTCAGGCTAGAAGCAAGAACTAAAGAGAGCTAAAAGGATAAAAACTTTTGGTTAAAAGCCTAGTTTAAAAGAAAGGTTTTGGCCTGGCTCCTAAAAAAAAGTAATGTTAACTTCTAAAGCATTTAATTTTAAAAAAAATATTAATATAAACAATTTGTTACAGAATCGAAAATCACAATGACCAACCATCTAAACTGTATCGAAGGAAATTATATCCGTAGCACATACATACATACATACATACATACATACATACATATTAGACTTCTATACTGCTCCTTCCCGGAGGCTCGGAGCGGTTTTACATAGACATTTAATTTCCTAGCTAGGGCCACAATGCAAGGGGGAGGATGAATGCCTTACCAGGCACCTACGCAGCAATGGTCTTCTTCTGTGTTCTTTTTGTGACGGGTTCTTTTTGCTGTGTCCGGGCGATGGCGTCTTCGGCGGAGGTCTCTCTCTCTGCACATTGGCTCTTTTAAGGTGGTCTGTACGGCGCACGGCCGCGCGATGCCGCAATCATAGGTCTCCGTCCCACAGGCTCCGACCGTCACATCACCACGTCGCCCAGGCCAATTACCATCCGAGTTGCCGCCATGTTCTTTTCCTGCCGGATTGCCGCTCGCCGTTTGCACCGCCATCCAACCACTCAGCCACTGCCGCTGCACTCCAATTTTTATTTTATTTTATTGGAGGAAGGGTAGGGTGCCCCCCCACTCTAGGAGTGGGTACCCATTTATCTATTTGCCTTAAGGGCTTTTGAACCGCTGGGTGGGCGGGAGCTGGGACATGGGCCGGGAGCTCACCCTGGCCACGGTGGGACTCGAACAGCTGTTAAGGCTGTTCTGTGATAGATTACTTTTTGCAGGCTTTAACTGCCTGCGCCACCGCTCCCACATAGAAATTCTAAGACTGGTTTCCATATTTTGTCATATTCAAATAAAGGAACTATCATACATAAATCCCCAAAAATGGATTATGCATAATCCTACCCATCAAAAATTGTTCCCAGATTTTGTGGTATCATTTTTTGAGCAGGGGTCCTGTGAAGGATTTCCATTTCCTGGCAATGACCAAGCAAGCAGAAGCAACCAATGTAGAGACAAGAAATTTGGTATTTTTATCAAGCAAAAATCACTCAAAAAATCCAATCACAAAAATTCCAGAGAATAAGGCAATGAAAGACTCATCATGTTGGATATCACCTTATGAACCACCTTCCAAAGGTTCTGGACCAGATGGCATTCCACCACATATGTAAAACAGTACCTTCCTGCTTCCAGGATCTCCAACATAGTGGGCTCAAAGACTTGTTCATCAGGTTTGATGAGTGTGGTGTTAAATACCAATTAGATAACAACTTGTAAAATTGAAGTTTAATATTCCAACAGCAGAATTTGTTGGAGGGGGAATTCCAAATTTGTTTCCAATTGGATTCCAAAAAGGCCATTTTCAGTGAATCAGATCATTTTTTTTTTTTTGGTATGGCAAAGGGTCTTTATATATTGCCAGAAATCATACCTTGTTTACCGTCATTCCCATTCCAAATTAAGTCTTCAAACGGGATTAGTGGTCGGAGCAGATCCTTGGACCTGATCAGATTAGTGATCAGATTTTTCAACTGAAAATATCTAAACCAAGAGATCTTAATTCCAAATCTTTCTTCCGCTATGGGTTTATCCAAGATTGCTCCCATCTTTAATCCAATTAATAATCATCAACAAACCAGAATATCTCCATTCTCTAAATTCACTTAAATCCTTCCCTGGTGGGAACCAGTCCTGATTAATAAAAGTCATTACAGGAGAAATACCTGGAGCTAAGATTTTCCTGTATTTGTCCCAAATTTTAAGCATGTTTTCTAGTAGAGGGTTGGAAGAAATCAAACCAGGTCTACTTTTGGCAGGAGAACACATTCACTGTTATCCAAGTTGTATCCAAATGGTCGCATATTTAGGACTATTAAAGAGCTTATGCATATAGTGAAACTTCAGACTCTCTCTTTCAAGCACAGACTAACATGCCACTGCACTCAGCTCTTTTCCTGACCGTGGTAGGATCCTAGAGCCACCATGCCCCAAAGTAGGATTACCGAAGTCCTCCATGTTCAAAACAGATGACATTAGGGGGAAACTGGGGCAAAGAAACATGCATACAATTAAGGTTTTGTAACAGAAAGAAACAGACCTAAAGAGGCTCTTGCTGAGAGTAAAAGAGAGCGCAAAGGTTGGCTTGAAACTTAACTTCAAAAAACCCAAGATCATGGCATCTGGCCCCATCACTCCTTGGCAAATAGGAGGAGAAGTCGTGGAAGCAGTGACAGACTTCATGTTCCTGGGATCCAAGATCACTGCAGACAGTGATTGCAGCCATGCAATTAAAAGACGCCTGTTCCTTGGGAGGAAAGCAATAGCAAACCTTGACAGCATGATAAAAAGTAGAGACATCACCCTGCCAACCAAAGTCCGTATGGTCAAAGCAACGGTATTCCCAGTAGTCATGTATGGCTGTGACAGTTGGAGTATAAGGAAGGCCAAGTGCCGAAGAATAATTATGGTGCTGGAGAAGACTCTTGAGAGTCCCTTGGACTGCAAGAAGATCAAATCAGTCAATCCTAAAAGAAATCAACCCTGACTGTTCACTGGAAGGCCAGATACTGAAGCTGAAGCTCAAATACTTTGGCCACCAAATGAGGAGCACTCACTGGAGAAGACCCTGATGCTGGGAAAGACTGAAGGTCAAAGAACACGGGGACGGCAAAGGATGAGATGGTTAGACAGTGTCATAGATGCAATGAACATGAAATTGAGCAAACTTCAGAGGACGGCGGAAGACAGGAGGGCCTGGCATGATGTGGTCCATGGGGTTGCAAAGAGTCGGACTCGACTGTGCGACTGAACAACAAAAACAGAAAGGCGGCCTCGTTTTTCTTTTAACTGGCCCAAGGAAATATGCTATGGGGCTTCAGCAAGACAAGCTGAAATGAGATCTTGATGACAGACTCACTTAAGGTAACATGCTGCTGATGAGACTCGTGCTGTGCCTTTAAATTCTCTGCCAAAATTGGTAAACAACCTAACAGGCAAAGCATTTCTTGTGGTTTATAAAAAAAATTCTTGCCCAACTGCTTGGAACAGTTATTTGGCACAGGCAAGCAGATGATTATGGGTTTCTTTGTAACACAAGTAGATATTTAACAGTTGTCTATCAAAGCTGGATCTAACCTAATTCCAGTACGTTAATTCTGATATTCCTCAGCAAAGGGTATCCGGGCAGTTATAAGTTATCATAGCCAGCAGATGGCACTGTATTTTAGTTTCAGCAAGAGTTATAAATTATACTTCCTTTCAAAAGTGACCCTACAACCCACCCACCCCCATCCATCTATCCAGAGCCCTTCCTCCAGGAGCAGCCTTTTGAGGAGATCTGTGGGCTGTAGTGGAAGGAGGGAGGAAAGGAAATTGGATCTAACCTAATGAATTCCTGCCAAACCCTGGAGACCTCTTTCACAACAATCTCTTTTGGGACCTGATAGCACTGATGTATGCCACAGGCTAGAAAAGCACACTGATCTTCAGTAATCCATTGATGTGACTCCTGAATCCAAACAACAGCACGCTATCGCCGTAGAATTATGGAGCACAAGGTCTTGTCTTACTAAATTTGTTTAAAATCCGAGGGATTAAGCCCAAGTTTGTCACTCTGTGTGTACACCTATGTCCACTATATGGTTTCTGGATTTCCAGCAGCATTAATCGATGTCTGTTCAGATGCGCAGAACAAGGTCTCTCAACCCACAGGCACTGAACCAGGAAGTCAGGCCATAATTCATTTTCACTTCTCCACAGGAACAATTTCATTTCATTCTGCTCTACAATAAGCATAATACATTGAACTAGATCCAAATTAATGTAGTAGCCATGTTTTGGTGCAATATCTTTAAGCAGGGCTTTTTTTTGTAGAAAAAGCCCAGCAGGAACTCATTAGCATATTAGGCCACACCCTTGACAGCACTGCTCATTAGCATATTAGGTCACACCCCATGTTACCAGAAGTGTGGTCATCCGGCCACACCCACCTTTTGCTTCTTATTCTGTTTACCTTGTTTGTTGTCAAAACCCAGGGCTTTTTTTGGAGCAGGAACTCCTTTGCATGTTAGGCCACACACCCCTAATGTAGCCAATCCTAATGAGTTTCTACTGTTGGGTGTGGCCTATTATGCTAATGAGTTCCTGCCAGGTGTGGCCAACTCGGGAGACAGCCGGAACTCCGTTCCTGTGCGTTCCTGCCCAAAAATAGCCCTGTCTTTAAGCACTCTAAAAGGTTTAGAATTGCCTGAACAGTTAATGGAGTTTACTTATAAATGGAATTTACTTCTTAATTATTGTGTGCCTTCAAGTCGCAACCAACTCATGGTGACCTCCGAGGACCATGGGGTTGGAAGGCAAGAGATGATCAGAGGTGGTTTGCCACTGGCTTCCTCTGCTTAGCAGCCCTAGTCTTCCTTGGTGGTCTCCCATCCAAGTAGTAATTATGGCCGACCCTTGCTTGGCTTCCAAGCTCTGACAAGATCAGGGTAGCCATGCTGCTGTTCACTTCTTTCAGCAGTGTCATTTGTCCCACAGCGTGGGTGTTTCTATTCTAATTTTCTCCTTCATCAATGGGGAATCTAGATTTTAAAAATCTTCAGAATATTAGAAATATAGCATCGTATGAAGCTGTGATTTAAAGGGGAGCTTCCAAGATGCAAGTGGAGTTATGAATCTTTTTTTAAAAAAATATTTTATTTATTAAATTTTCCACATTTTATATACAGAAAAAGAAAAAACATAAACAGCTCTAGACCGTAATTTATTTTTGCAGATATCCTCAAATCATTTAAAATAAAAATCCCATGCACTCTACCATTTGCCATAATCAGTTAATTTAAACCAAACTTTGCAACCAGTTATAAAAATTTAACCAATACTTTTCAAATTTCTCCTCACTCTTTTCTTCAATAACACAAGTTAGTTTTCCCAACTCTGCTATTTCGAATACTTTACAAATAATCTCCTCTTTGGAAGGAATATTCTCCTCCTTCCATTTCTTGGCCAGTACAATTCTCGCTGCTGTCAAGAGTTGCATTATTAAATATATCTTTTTCAGAAAAGTATCAAGTATCACATTTAACAAAAAGCATTCTGGGGTCATAGGAATGTATTTACCTATTATCCAGCATTTCTTTCACTAGCCGCCAATATTTTTTAACTTTCAAGCATGACCACCACATGTGGTAAAACGTGCCAATGCTATGTTTGCATTTCCAACAATACTTTCCTAATTCATTAAATTTATTCAATCTGGCGGGGGAGATATGCCACCTATAAAACATCTTTACTACATTTTCTTTCAAAGCACTCGATCTAACCATCTTTATATTTCTCATCCAAATTTTATCCCATTGTTCAAAATTTATAGGATAGCCTATATCTCACATCCAGGCTAACATCGATGGTTTCACCTGTTCGTCATCCATTTTCCATTCTAGCCAAAAATTGTAGGCTTTTTTAATAAACTTTTCTTTTGTACCTAACCAGATCTTATCGAGCTCCGTTTTCGACTCATATATACCCACTTGTTTATCTTCTCTTGACCATCTTGACATCATTTGATTTTTTTCCCACCATGTTAGGTTAGTCCCTTGTTCTTTTAGGAGTCTATCCGAAAGTATTACTCCCTTAGAATCTAAAATATCTTCATATCTCCAATTTGGGTACTTGGTATAAAGTGATGGAACTGCAAAGGTCTCTATAGGCGAGAGCCATCGAGGAATTTTTGTATATTGTTTCACTTTTATTTCCTCCCAAATTTTATAAAGTGCTGCCCGAATCGTATGTTGCTTAAAGGTCGTAGAAAGGGGTGGTTTACTATACCATAAATAAAAATGCCACCCCATCTGTAAGTTATGCCCCTCCAGACTCAGTATTCTTTTATCTTCCTGTACGATCCACTCCCTTATCCAACTCATAACAGAAAAGACCGAGGATAAAGTTAAAATATCTTCAAGAAAGAAAACAGAGGAGGTTTAGCGCTCCCAGACTGGGTCTTGTATTACAAAGCGGCTGGAGTTATGAATCTTGATACACTGTCTCCCAGTACTATGCGCTCTTTCCTTGTTTTAAACCTGCCCCCCATTTACTCTCATTTCCTTCATCAGTAAAACCCAATTGTTTTACAAGGGATAGAGATAAGGGGACCCTGAACTCTTTTGGTCAAAGACCATGAGCGGTCAGAGCAGCTCATGAGCATAATGTGCCAGCCATATCATTTGCATCAGAAACAGTTTTGTCATGGTCATAGGCAGTGCCTACTACACACTGGTTTGTAACATAGGAATGGTCTATTTAGCAAGAAGGTTGATTTAAGCAAAGCCTGGTTGAACATGTAGGTTTGAAGGGTCACATATGTGCAAGTGAATCCATGTTCAGCCAGGGGCATCTTTCTGCTCCTGTGAATGTCAATAGTCTATACTACACCCAGGAGCAATTGCAGAATCCATGTCCACTGGGTAGGTGGGGGAAGCATTCCTTATTTAGCATTGAAACCGTGCATAATACTCTTTTACAATGTCATAATTCTGCCTAAAATAGGTGTGATTAAAACATTTGTTTCATATAGTTCGTAACACTATACCAGTATGATACACTTAACACCACCACTCTATTCCCAGGGCCACTGTAGCAACAAAGCATCTAGGCCACTGTTTTACCTTATGCTTTTTTTTTAACCAAGGTCTGCAGCACATTCTGCACTAAAAATCCAGTGGAAATTAGGGTGCATTTGTATAGATTACAGTTTAGTTTGCAATTGGTTTCAGTTGTGATGTTGGAATGAAATTCAGTTGTTCTGGCTGGGAAAAGTGTCAAGAAGGGGCCTCAGGCAAAAGCAAGGAGCTGTACAGGGTAACAACTGTTTGCAGAGCATTCTGCCAAGTGTAAGCACATATTACTTATAGCCTGACTACCTCACAGGGCTGTTGTGAGGATATAAAGGACAGGAAGGGAGAATGTTGTAAGTCACTCTTGGTCCTCACTAGGGTGAAAAGTGGGATACAAATGAAATACTAGTTTCTACAGACAAACTGACAGTTAAGGGCCTCCCTCTCTGAAGAACCAGTGGTACAGCCCCTGCCATACAGCCTTGCAGCTACGAGATTCAATACAATTTATGCACTGGACAAGTTTGACAGAAAAGGTAAAGTTGTTCTACTAGAATGGAAACGTTATTTTTTGTAATCAGCATTCCACAAGCATTTTTTTAAAAATGAAAGTTTATTCATAGTCAATGGCTCAAATAGCAAATAAAAAGAATCTGATAAGGCATCAGCCTATGACAATTATTTCTGTGTGTCCATTGGCTTCATAACACCTTGGTTCCCATTACACAAACAACATCACAATGTTAGTGGTTAAACTCCCTGGTTAAATAGACTGGAAATGGATACACACTAAAATGAGGACCAACCTGCTTGGCCAGGCACATCAAGAAACTAATTCCGCACATGGTAGCATCTACTGGAGAATGTACATACAAAAAAATTCCTTATATTAACAAAGAGTGTTTTCTAGAGAGCCACGTTCCTAACGTCTACTTGTTAGCATGTTACATACACGTGTTGTCTAGTTTACTCAGACACACTTTCAACTGTCAGTTTAAGTTTACACAGGTATATAAAAAGTTTATTTGGAACTGATCCAACTTTCCTCCAAAAAGGCTTCAAAGCCTCAAAAGATACTAACATCTTTAGCTCAATTCCACATACTAACATTGTGCTAGTATTTTCAAATGCATTGGAGTTTTGATGACAACCTATTTTCAATGTCTTGATGAGAAGTACTGGAAGCACACTGTAAATCTTTCTGTAGTGCTAAGTAGGACTGATTGTTCAATATCAGCTAGCAAGAAGTAGCCAAAAAGCTTTTTCCCACTAAGAAATGAACAGATAACGGTTTTAGCATCACTACACCATGTTCTCAAAGGCTTAGAATGAGGATCATAAGGAAGGGAAACGGTCAGAAGTTCCCAGACATCCCAAAGACGACCTCATTTCCGAAGACTGAAAATTCACACTGCATATCCAGTCCTGGAGAAATAATCTTCCCAAGTGTCTAGGCATTCAGTAATTGCCAGAGGACAGGTTCAGAATGTGTGCACGTTAAGACAGACACGTTCCGTTCAGAATGAAGTGTGCTCTACCACCCTCTTCACTTTTAAATCTAAGTGTCCAATCATGTACATGGGTTATGTTGGCCCTTTCAAGTCTAAGCTCTCTTCACTAAATCAAAGGTAACAGTATGCTCTGGATTGCTTTCCCGACCCAGAGTATGGCACACTTTTCTGACCAGAGATACTGCTAGCAAACCGTGAGTTTGCAAGGTTACTCACAAACTGCACTCCAGCCTAAAGGATATAATTTCAGAGAATGATGCAGACACCTCAGTGCATCACAATGAAGCTACACCCGTGACTACATCAATTTTTTTTAGGGTTTTTTTTTTTTTTAAATTAAGGCATATTCAAATATCCTCATATGAGTCTACATACTACTTGCCTAAGCTAATTCCATGTATAAATGACTCCCGATAGAAGCATCAGAGAACAAAGCCCAGTTCTCTTCTCTAATTTGCATAATCTTATAATAGCAAAAACAAACAAACAAACCTTTGCTTAGTTTTTGACCACCGCAGTAGTTTTCAAGGCAGTAGAAGACAAAAAGTGAAGATTTGGTGATATAAAAGTGTACACTTTAGGAGAAGCCATAGAAAGTTAAAAGTTTTTGTTTACAGTTCAGGACAGACTGCCCATGGGAAATACTCTACATTCAGAAGAACCATGATGAGAGGCAACCAATTATGAAATGGGATGAATTCTGCTTCTCTTGAAGCCACATTAAAAACTTTCAGTGAAATACTTTCAGTGCTGTCCCAATTCATGCTTTAAGTGGTACAAGTTTAAGTGGTACCCTACAATTCCCAAACTGTTAAGAGTAATTTCAGTCATAGGAGCCTTCAAATGGCATGCTTTATAAGTTATGGATTTTATTAGGATGGTCAAAATAGGGAAAAGAATGTGGAGCTTTGATTATAAAATGCAACATCTTTCTCTGATCCTCTTGGCTAGGCTTTTTCTTTTCTTTTTCCCGTTCTTCTCTTTGCTGTCTTCCATCTTTCTTGCTCTAATTTCTCGCATCAAGTCAAAAAATACCTAGAAAGATCAAGACAGATGTCAGTACACACGCATGAACATGATATTGCATGACATCAGGTCTCCAACTGCATTTTTAACTAATTCGTAAGCCAGAGGGTCTACCCCCATTCCTTTCCCCCATGGTGACTGGAATTTTGAAACTCTTTTCCTATTCCTCTAGTATAATTCCTTAGAAACCATGAACAACACAAACTGTCTCTCTAGATTGCGAAAACACTGTACTGCAATTACAGAATGGAACCCACCCCTCTGTGCAGTTATTTAAATCCCAGAAGCCCCATACTATATTAATTTTGGCATGCCCAAGTCCATGTTAAGGTCTCATACAAACCTTTCTCCATTTGCTGAAAGTGATAGAATGTAGAATGCCTACCTGTCTTAGAATCCTTTAACCTATTTATGAATATATACCTGCGGCCCATTTTGAATCCAATAAAGCACAAAAAAGTAGGCTAAGCATACTTCGTAAAAATGTAACACCCCCATGAAAGCTCAGGAGATTGTGACCCTACAAATGAGAAGCTTGCTAGACTACTTACATGTGACAAAAACAAGCATGGTTCAGAATGGTTTTGCTTAAATGCCGAGTGAACTAGGACTGTCTAATACAAGCCTGAACAAGAGAGAATATTATGCGGCCCCAATTGCGTTTGCGAGCTCACACCCAGCCCAATTGTTTAGAACGATTAGGTCCTTGACTACTCTGCCACAGGACAGACCAAATGTTAGAGAATTGGATATTGGCTGTAAGGCTTTTGCGAGCTACTTCGCAGATAAGGTCTTGTCGCTCCACCGTGATCTCCCCACCACAAGTGAAACAGTGAGTGAACTCGAGGCTCCATGCGCATCTTCGAGTCAGGTTTTGGATTATTTCAGTCCGATCAGCCTAGAGAAGGTCGAATAATTGCTCTCAACTGTTCGCCCCACCACTTGCGACCTCGATCCGTGCTGTCATGGCTAACTAAAGCTGGCCAAGGTGTTCCAAGGTGCCTTAAGGGAGATCATCAACAAGTCCCTCTCCAAGGGACATTTCCCAAAAGCACTCAAGGAAGCGGTGGTTCGCCCTCTCCTAAAAAAACCATCTCTGGATCCAGCCAAATTGGCAAACTACCAGCCAGTTTCCAATTTACCCTACTTGAGCAAAAAAATTGAATGTGAGCGGAGGCGTTACAGCTGCAGAGCTTTACGGGTGACACCTCCATGTTAGATCCTTTCCAGTCTGGTTTTTGCCCAGGCCATGGGACGGAAACTGCACTGGTCACCCTTACGGATGACCTCCAGAGACATCTGGATTGAGGTGGATCAGCGGTGCTGTTGCTGTTGGAGCTATTGGCAGCATTCAATACAGTCGACCATCAGCTACTGGTACACCGCCTCACTGATGCTGGGATCCAGGGGTCTGCCTTTCCCCAATGTTATTCAACATCTATATACGCGCCCCCTTGCCCAGATTGCCCGGAGGCATGGGCTGGGATGTCACCAGTATGCAGATGACACCCAGCTCTATCTGATGTTGGGTGGCCAGTCTGACTCCAGACTGGAAGATCCAGACCTAGCGTTACAAGCCATGACTGAGCTGACTGAAATTGAATCCAATGAAGATGGAGGTCCTGTGCCTGAATCGGAGTGGTCCGGAGTTAGGGATCCCACTCCCAACCTTCGATGGGGAGCCGTTGGTGCCAGCACCGGAGGTTAGGAGCTTGGGAGCGCTCCTAGATGCCTTCTTGTCAATGGAGGCCCAGGTAGAAGCCATTGCCAAGTCGGCCTTTTACCATCTTTGGCTGATTAGGCAGTTGTTTCCCTTCCTCAAATGCAATGACCTAGCAACAGTGATCCGCACGATAGTCACCTCGAGATTGGACTACTATAACGCTCTCTACATGGGGCTGCCCTTGGCGCAAATCTGGAAGCTACAGCGTGCAAAATGCTGCAGCCAGACTTTTGACGGGTCTCCCCATGTGGGAGCACATCCAACCTGTGCTAAAAGCATTGCACTGGCTGCCGCTAGCACACCGAATTCGCTTCAAGGTGCTGGTTCTTACCTTTAAAGCCATATATGGTCAGCGACCTGCATACCTGACCAACAACCTGCATACCGACCAGCGACCTGCCTAGCCCCATATGTTCCCCAGAGGGCACTGACCCTCCCTGGCCCTAAAGACGTCAGGCTTGCCTCAACCAGGGCCTGCTCAGTAGCGGCTCCATACTGGTGGAATGAGCTCCCAGAAGACACCAGGGCCCTGCGGGACCTTTTACAGACAAAGCTCTTCCACCAGGCTTTTAATTAGGAGCCGCACTTAACTGGTTAGGCCCACCCCCTGAATTTATTACCAGCAATGTGAGCTGCCAGCAAAATTGGATAGAATAAGCTGAGTCACAACTATGTTAATTCCCGATGACTACTCTAACATCTCCTGTTGCATCCGCTATTATAATTTCACTATTATTAAGATTAGCTCTAGCATCTCAGCATTTTAGGATGGCTCTAGTTGTCATGATCAACTGTGATTTTAATTTTGTATTTTATGTGTTTTAAGATTTTATGCAAGCTGCCCTGAGCCTACTTCAGCGGAGAGGGCAGGATATAAGTAGAATAAACAAACACCGGAAATAAACACTTGAGACTAAAGAACCTGTTTGTTGCTCCAGTTACCAGTTAAAAAACAAACTTCTAGGAAACAGTGGTTACCACAGTACAGTTGGTAACAATACAGCATTGCAACATTCAGAGTAACTAAACCAAGTCACATTTTGCTGACCCAGTTTCTCACATGTGAGTTTTTAAAAAGGACTTCCCTGTTATGCAGTCAGGTCCATATGTAGGTCAGAAAGGAGAGGTTTGCATATTAAGCCACTAAGCCCCTTAACCTTCTGACATTCAAACAGCAGATTTTCTTCAAGGCAAGAGCTAGTACATCAAACCACAAGACTGTGGCGATACGAAAGATCTGTAATTTTAAAAAATGAGACAAAAAGCTTTGTCCCTGATTAATCATCCAGCACTGAATAAGGAGATTAAATCCCACTCTTATGTACCTCAAAGCCAGACTTCCAGTCAATTGCACCAATATTCTTCATGGGTACTGTACACTCAAATTATTCAAGAATCTGAATACTGCAGGGCAACTGACAGGTCTTGAAAGCCACTAGTTCCTTGTCCACAGCTCCAGCCCAGTTTGCTTATGCTTTCAGTCATATTTCCTGTGACTGAAGAAAATCAGAACCAACCCTGTGGAGAACTGCCACCAACTACTCCAAAATTAGGATTAACACCACACATACCTGACACAAACAATCAGCATAAATGGAAATAATGAATAACAGATGAACATGGCATAGTGGTTTGAGTGTCTGACTAGGGCAGGGGTCCCCAATGTGGCACCCATGGGTGCTCTGGCACCTGCCAACACCTTTCCTGGTGCCTGCTAAGCATTTTCAGAAAGTGAGCGGGGCTTTTGCCCACCAAGGCTTCTGATTGGCAGCAGCTGCCACCACAGCACAAGGCTCCGCCTCCTACGGCAGCCATGTTGTGGCTGTGCCCACCATGCTGCGTCAGAAGCCCACAGGTGCCCGCAGGCTGGAAAGGGTTGGGGATCACTGCACTAGGAGCTGGGAGACCCGGGTTCAAACCCTCACTCTCCTGTAGAAGTCTGCTGGGTGATCGTGGCCAGTTTGTATACTATACTGTCAGCCTAACCTACCTGACAGGGTTGATAAGATGAAATGAAGGAGAGGAGAGCAACACAAGCTGATCTGGGTCCAAAGGTGGGGCATAAACAAAGTAAATCAAGTCCACAGAACACAGAAGAAACTTGCTGTTACTCATATATGTTTACCAGTCACTCATATATGTCAAAATATTCATTTTGAAGGATGAGTGATCCATGAGTAAGTCATTGCAGGAGTCATTCATATGTGATTTGTGAGGAAACCACCACATAGTTCACTAGCTCTGACAAGAATGATGCACTTAAAAGTGAAAGCAATACCAGAAGTTCATAAAAATGTGTTTGGAAAAGTTGCAGTTGTACCTTGTCAACATTAGCCCGTGTTTTAGCAGACGTTTCCACATAGTTAACATTCCACTGATCAGCTCTGTTTTTTGCTTCTTCTACAGAAACCTGTCTTTTATCTTCCAAATCTGATTTGTTACCAACTAGCAAAAATGGAACATTTTCATCTTCTTTTACTCTTAAAATTTGCTCTCTGGAAGAAAAAAGAAAAAACACAAATTTAAGATGCATGCAATTTAGTCCTCTCTGATCAGAACATAAATTATGGTCTCACGTAAGTAAGTATATTTTACTGTCAACTTTGCGCTTGGTATACAGAGTAAGTTACATGACTGCTCGCCACAGCAGAGAACATAAGACAGTAACAGAGAATTACAATGAAAATATGGGACAAGTAACAGGTTATCTCCTGATAACACAAAACAGCTAAGAATTTCGTGGTCTAAGGAGGAAGGGATTTTAAAAGAATTTGGGTTTTGTAGATACAGATTTGGTAACAAATCAACATGGCAGAAAGAAAAATACAGGACTGGGTGAATTTACAAAACGGCGAACTGATAATTTAGGAAATGAGATGAGTTGTGTAGAAATTAACAGCTTGACATGACAAAGATAGCAAACATGAATGCAGAGCCATGATATATGTGCAGAGCCAACAATGACACGGTGGGAACAGTGAAGAACAGAGACATCTACCTGCAGAACAATGGAAGGGAAGGACAAGACAATGAGGATTAGATGAATGGAACAGTCGAATACCAAATTGTGCTACAATCTGTGCGATCACCCCCAGATTTCCTCCTGCTAAAAATGAAAGATGTGGCAACAGCTCAGGCAGAATGAGCTCCAGGTCCCAGGAAGAGGACTGAAAGGCACTTCAAAGCAGGCTTGATGGCCTCGGTCATCCAGTAACTGAAGCAGTGCAAGGACACTGTCACCCTTCTTTTTGGCATGAGAGGAGGTCTGAGTTTTGTCTGAAGGAGGCAGTTTTATGCAGCACACAAACCAAAGAATGGAGAGCCCTCTTTGCTTCTGAGGCTGCAGCTGGGAACAGTGACAAAGGACAAAATCCTGGTTCATATACAACCTCAAAATCAGCTTTATGTACAAAACTGATAACTGGGTGAAGGGCCACCTTATCATTGCTGATTTTATAGGTAAGGAGGGTCTAAGCAAGGAGTGCAGAGTTCACTGGCCATCTTTGCCAAACAGACTGCGTCTAGGAACAACGCTGTTACAAAGAGGAGCTGTAGATCACACGTGGCCAAGGGCTTCAATGGCTTGCCCATCAACTGAGTTAGGGCAAGGTGTCGCTCCCAGGATGCTTGACTGGAAACTGTAGGTGAACAAGAGCCTTGAATTACATCACTAGGGGCTGAGTGAAGACTGAATGGCTCTGTACAAGAGGCTAAGAAGCGGACATGACAGTCAGATGGGCTGTAAGAGATAAGCATGCCAATTCTAGACAATGGAGAAGGAGCGTGTACTCTTGATGGAAGTCAGAAGACAAGTGGATGGTTCCCACATCTTTTAAGAAGCAAAATTACTTTCATCTACACTCATAGGACTGTATGATAGAAAGCTTCCCGGAATTCAGGAGAACCGTTTTTTATGACATCAGGTTATAGGTGCGCAGTTGTATCTGCCCACCCACTAGGTTCAAGTGTCTGTGTACAGGATCCTGCTGTGTTTTGTGACAGGAGATCTGGAATGTTGGGCAGACAATGGATGTTTCCCCTGCCACCTGGAGGCACTTGGTAAACCAAAGTTGATGCAGTCCGTATGAAGGAGGGTGACAGAGTAAGCTCTGCCATGTTTTGCTGATGTAATACATGGCGGCTGTGTTGTCTGACCATCTATACTACTTTGCCCTGCAGCCTGGAAAGGAAGGAACTGTCACTTGTAGACTAGCTGCTGTCGGTGACTGATAACAGAGCTTCCTTTCTAGTGGAGAAGAAGGTTGATTGATGGTTTCCCTGCAACAGTGGGCCCCCAATCCCCAGAAGGAAGCCTCACTTGTGAGCAGTGTTCCCTCTAAGCTGAGTTAGTGTGAGCTAGCTCATAGTTTTTTAGCCCCCAGCTTACAGATTTTTGTCTTAGCTCAGGAAGGATGGCTCCAGAGCAAACTGATTTATGCAGTAGCCAAATCCCTCACTCACAACTTTAGTGCCAGTAGCTCACAGTAAGTACTGCAAGGGCAGAGCAAAGGGAGCCCTGTGGTTCAATATGGCAAGTCCACTATCAGAGGTAATAAACATGCGAGTGGGGTGTTTGAAAACTTTCGCTTGCGAGTCCTGCCGACGCATGTTCTTGCTGGACCGGCCCCGTACAGATCTCATCCGCAATCCTGCAAAACGCACCATGACATTAGAGGTCACTGTGAGCCCCTGAAACGGCCTTACTTTCTGCGTTGGTTTGTAAAGAAAGTGAAATGTAATGTTGACAATGGTGCCGCTTGTCCCCCAGATGAAGTCTAAAAATGCCCCAATGAATTGAACTGTCTGCAAGGGCAAAGGGAGCACTGTGGTTCAATATGGCAAGTCCACCATCAGAGGTAATAAACATGCAAGTGGGGTGTTTGAAAACTTTCTCTTGAGAGCCCTGCCGACGGAGGTTCTTGCTGGACCGGCCCCATACAGATCTCATCTGCAATCCTGCAAAACGCACCATGACATTAGAGGTCACTGTGAGCCCCTGAAACGGCCTTACTTTCTGCGTTGGTTTGTAAAGAAAGTGAAATGTAATGTTGACAATGGTGCCGCTTGTCCCCCAGATGAAGTCTAAAAATGCCCCAATGAATTGAACTGTTCTTGTGGAGTGCAGATGAGGATTCTCCTGCTTCACCCTAGCAAAGCAGAATATGCAGAGTAGTTCCCACGTAATGAAGGAAGGAAAGACAAGAAGGTCGAATCAGAAGCCAGACTGCTATAAATGAAGGTTGTAATCCCTCAATGCTGAATATGTGCAGCAACCACAGTGAAAACCCTCAGCATAGCAGTGAGGCTGAATAGCACTGCCTTGTACCAGTAGTGGCCATGTCCTACAGGAAGATAGAAATGAACTAGGCTCACCATCATGAACTTCTTCAGGTCGATTTACCCGTTGATGCTACTGAGGTCAAGAATGGGATGAAGACCTTCTTCTTCTTGTGGGATAGTAAGTAAAGTGTTTGGAGTAGAACCATGGGCTCCTTTGAGATAATGAAATAGTTTCTATCTCCTCTTCCTACAGGAGAGAACCCACTTCATGCAAAAGGGTCAGATTGGGTTCATCCTGAAAAACAGTGGAGGCCTGCTTGCATCATTTGACAGGTGGTCATGTGCAGGTGATATTTTCTCCCATTAAGAATACTGGTAACATGCCATACCTTGCGACATATGGTAGCAGATGATACTATCTAGCCTCCTGCCTTCCTCATCAGTTAGGGACAGAGTGAGGCACTTGCTTGTCCTTACCTTTGGGCACTTCAGCCATGACAAAACTTGATAGGCAGGTGAGCAGAGAGAAATTTGTAATCCTCCTCCTGCT
>NW_015161496.1:163254-200281 GCF_001447785.1 Gekko japonicus
GCTGAACTCCTTAGAGACGTTCATCTCATATACAGGCAAAGCAGGGTGGAGGCTGGTTTCTGTCAAGCATCTTTGGCCAATTTCAACAATGCAGAGATCACGGCAAGTGCTACTGAAGCTTCTGAGTGAGAATCCATGAATCTGAAGAACAGGTTGTTGAGACTGATGTGCAAGCTGCAGCCCTGAACCAAGTGGTCAGAGATCTGAGCTCAGACCTTCAGTTGGTGAAAGCCTGCAGGTCTGCAAGGGTGTTACTTGATGAAATCCAAAAAAATTATGAGAGATTGAGAATGGGCAGAGGAAGCTCAGCAATCCATGAGAAATTGGGGCGGGAGACTGAGGCAAAGGTATTTCTCAGCTAATACAGGAGCATGAATCTCAGAACCAGAAAGCCAGCCCAGCATTTCTGTGCCTTCTGACCTATGTGTCATGTTGCCTTTATGGGTCAGGCCTAACAGGCTGAAAAGATGCAGAAGTTGCCAGGGGAACCTGTGATGATTTTGAGGCCTCCACTATCCTCCCCAATGCTGAACTTCTAGAGTTTAGCACAAAAATGAGAGGCACAGTTCTGTGCTGTCTGTTTCATAAATTTTTGGTAAAGTAAAGGTAAAGGTTCCCTTGCTCGAAAGCCTGTCGAATCCGACTCTAGGGTTGCGGTGCTCATCTCCATTTCAAAGCCGAAGAGCCAGCGCTGTCCGAAGACGTTTCCGTGGTCATGTGGCCGGCATGACTAGACACCAAGGTGCACGGAACGCTGTTCCCTTCCCACCGAAGTGGTACCTATTTATCTACTTGCAATTTCTTGCTTTCGAACTGCTAGGTTGGCAGGAGCTGGAACTAGAGATGGGAGCTCACTCCATCATGCGGCACACTCAGGTCTTGAACTGCTGAACTACTGACCTTCCACAGCCTGCAGTTCAGCGTCTTAACCACTTGAGCCACCGCAGCTCCTTAAATTTTTGGTGCACACTGCTAAATTTATGCCGTTCACCAGGGCAGCAGAAATAATGTCTGTGATTGTCCTTAGAAGGAAGTTTTCCTCTACTCTAGCAATAATATTTGAACATAATCTGCTGTGCCATAAGAGCTAGAGTGCCAAAGAAGATGAATGATCAATACACAGCAAAAGCTAAGTACAGAGCAAAAAGGCAGAAAAAGAAAAAATGGAGATAAGAGGAGGGGAAGAAACTACTACAATCCTCTCTTTTGAATACACAAAAAAAAAAAAAGCATAGGCCTTCATAAGATAAGTCTCACAGGGAAGTTCCCTCACACTGCTGCTACAGACAAAAGGACAGCACAGGACAGCACAGCTCCACCCCCCAAGACATGCATAATCACAGCTGCATCGTGACTCTGCACAAACCCAAAGCCCCTCAGAGTGATGTACCAAGACCACAAATAGGTAAAATGGTGAGGTATGTTCCAAATACGACAAGCACAACAATTGTTTTCCCCATGCATACCTTACTAATTTTTATCTGTGCTCCGAGGCCACTGATAAAATTTCTATCTATATATTGTCAAAAGAAAATAAAACCTAAACTATGACTAATATCACAAGTATTTAACCAAGGAGTTTTAGCGCACTTGTTCACAAATGAAGAAAAAATAGCTGCTAGAGTGCCATAGAATTTCAGCAAAACAAATGGTTATGCTTGTGAAAAAGGAGGAGATACCTTTGACCACCAAAAAAAGGCTACGTTGGGATCATGGGATCCACATGTACAAAAGACATGTGAGACAGAGGTTGTAATATGGAATGGAACTGTGTGAGATTAAGTAGGGAAAAAAACAGGCTGGATCCAACCCAAATCTATCTGAAATCCCCCTCTCCACCAGAACTCTGCTCAGTGTTTCTGAAACATTTCAGTAGATTCCCAGAAAAGTTCTTTTTCAAAATGTCAACACTTCACTCCGATGAACTGTTCCCCATTTTCTGTCTGACTGCCACAGTTCCTTCCAAACTGTGCTAGGGGGCAATGAGGCACAACATTACAGATGCCAGTTAGAGGATTTCTGCTCTGCTCACTACCAAGCTTCCATAGGAAACAATGGAGGACGGGGGCACCTCCTTCTGGGGACCATAGAATTGGACCCCCTGGTCCAACCTTTTTGGAACTCCCCCGATACCCCTGGATCGATTCTCCATTATAGCATACGGGGCCAATTGACTATAATGATCCCCATAGGCTATCATTAAGCCAGATTTTTTTTTAATTTTGCACTCCCCTATTATGCTTTTCGGGACGATTTGTAAGCTGCTTTGAGCCAAAGGGAAAAGTGGAATATAAATATTTGAATAAATAAGTAGTTTGGGCAGGTTGATAAGATTTAAGCAACTTCCTGTTTGTTAGGTTACGCAGTATTCTGACAGTGATTGTTCCACCTCTGTTATGCTTGACCTGTAATGCTGGTTGTCATATTTCATTAAAAAAACCAAAGTAGACTGCAAGAGCCCCCCCCCCCCAACGGTCCAAGGCCAGGTCTACCAGTGTAGTGGAAAGGGGAGGGTAGACCTGTTCTCCAGAGGTCTGGTCTACCCCTATAGAGGACATTTTCTGTAATGAAATTTGACCTGATTTTGTTTTCTCTTATAATGTTTAAAGTATTCTTAAAATATAGTTTAAAATAATTCATTCTGAGATTTTTACAAGGTTATAGAAATAATCTTAAAAAATAATTTAGGCATTAGTCAAATGTAGACTTGCTCACAATTTCAATGCTACTAGCTTTTTTCGCCCACAAGGTAAAATTTCTGCTCACAACACTGTGGAGCTTAGAGGGAACATGGCTACAATCCAGCCATAAATCTTCTCCAACCCATCATGATGGAACAAGCACATCAAATATGGTTCAGATAATGCTATTTGTGGCATGCAACTTCAGTCAGGTTTTATTACATATGTACCTGCCCATCCACTGAAGTAACTAGAGGAACTACTCTGTGCACCCACATATGGAAACTAGGTGTGAGTCAGGAACACAGTATTCTCATTTGTAGCAACCATACTCCGGAATTCTTTCCACGAAGGTTTACCTGGTGCCAAGCTTACTCTTAGGTGCCAGAAAAGGGCATTTTTATTCCCACAAGTATTTTAAATTCTACTGCAGATATGTTTTTGGGTTTTTTGTATACTACCATGCCAATATTTATGTCCTCAGCTGTTGTTTTAGACTTTTAATGCTGATTTTAGAAACCTGTGATTTTATCTTTTGCGTTTTTATTGTTGATCCCTCTTCTTAAATCTGATACATACTATG
Organism: Gekko japonicus; assembly: GCF_001447785.1. Classification (NCBI taxonomy): domain Eukaryota; kingdom Metazoa; phylum Chordata; class Lepidosauria; order Squamata; family Gekkonidae; genus Gekko; species Gekko japonicus. Next base: position 166,519 of record NW_015161496.1, read on the forward strand.
ACGTTATACTAGCTTTTAAAGAGGTATATGGGGGTGTGTGTGTATTGTTATAGTAATAAGTTGTAAGGCACCTCAATTACCATTTTGCGAAGGGAAAGAATTTAGGTATAAAAATTAAAATGTATTGCTAAGTAACTGATACACTCTCCTTTAAGGGAAAAGAAAGAGACTGCCATAGATCAGCCAGCAGTCTTTATTTCCATGTTTCTAGAGCTTCCAATGCCTGCTGCAACACAAATACTTAATTGGCTAAAAAGTGAGTCACTGTATACAGTCTATTTCTGTAATTATTGTTGACTCAGTAATTCTGGTCAATTACTCACCTCCACAGTTTCTCATATCTACCCTTGAAAAATGATCCACATACAAGAACCACATTATTCAGCAGGCAGCAGCTGTTTGGTAGTTTTGGTGCCAGAGATCAGCTGCTATATTTCAAACTATGCAAGGACCACTCCTGTCAAGGTGCAGGAGATCCTGTTTACTAAGTAAAGAAGCCAAATGCTGATTGTATACAGAAGTGTAGCCATCAAGGTACACTGCAGCAGAGTGAAATTGTAGGGGGGGGGGTTTGATCAAATTTATTTGATTACTTCACCACCCACAAAAGAAAACCCAAACTGGCATAAGGCTTTCATTTATGAGAACCTATGAGATGGCTGTGAAGGCCACGAACGGACATTTCTATGTGACCTCCGTTGCATCTGCAAGCTCTCACCCAGCCCAATTATTTAGAATTATTCAGTCCTTGACTACTTTGCCTCAGGGCATGCCAAAAGGTAGGGAACCAACAATTGGCTGTGAGGCATTTGCAACCTGTTTTGCAGATAAAGTCTTGTTGCTCTGCTGTGACCTTTCAACCACACTTGATACAGTAAAAGAACTAGAAGCCCATTGACCGTCTTCAGGTCCAGTTTTGGACCACTTCAGTCTGCTCTCCCAGGATGAAGCTGACAAGACCCTGGCAGCTGCGAAGCCTACCACATGCCTCCTAAATCCCTGCCCATCATGGCTGGTCAAAACCTGCGGCAATGAGGGATGGACCCCCCGAGGGAGATTATCAATCTGTCCAGCTCAATGGTGACCTTCCCAGGGGGACTGAAGGAGGCAGTGGTATGCCCTCTCCTCAAAAAACTTTCTTTGGACCCTACAGTCCTTAAGAACTACCACCCAGTGTCTAACTTACCGTTCCTGGGTAAGGTAGTAGAGAGGGCAGTGGCAACACAGCTTCAGGCTTTCTTGGATGAGGCTCAAGTCCTGGACCCCCCCCCCTCCAGTTTGGCTTTCGCCCTGCCCATGGGATGGAGTCGGTGTTGGTTGTCCTTGGTGGATGATCTCTGGAGACATTTGGATCGAGGCGGATCAGCGCTGCTGATACTTCTTGATTTGTCAGCAGCATTCGATATGGTTAACCCACCACCTCGCCGACATAGGAATATGAGGGCTTGCCTTGCAGTGGCTGACCTCCTTTCTCCAAGGTTGGGGACAGAGGGTGGTGCTTGGGGGAGAGTTATCCCAACAACACCCACTGGAATGGGTGTCCAGAAGAGGGCAACCAGGATGGTGAAAGGGTTGGAATCCAAGTCTTATGAGGAAAGGCTGAAATAGTTGGGTATGTTTAGCCTGGGAAAGAGAAAGCTAGAGGGGACATGATTGCAGTCTTCAAGTATTTGAAGGGCTGTCATGTAGAAGATGGAGCGGATCTATTCTCTCTTGCTCCGGATTGCGAGACTAGATCTAATGGGTGGAAATTACAAGGGAGGCGTTACTGGCTAAATATCAGGAGAAACTTCCTAACTGCAAGAGTGCTTGAGCAGTGGAACAGACTGCCTCGGGAGGTGGTGAATGCTCCTCCGCTGGACGTTTTCAAGCGGAGGCTGGACGACCATCTTTTGGGTATGTTGTAGGGCTATCTTTCAGCTATGCTCCTGCAGAGTGCAGGGGGGTGGACTAGATGACCTGCAAGGTCCCTTCCAGCTCTAACATTCTATGATTCTATGAATGTGGTGTGCCACAGGGAGCAATTCTCTCTCCTTTGCTTTTTAATATCTATATGCGCCCTCTCACCCAGACTATCCAGAGATATGGGCTGGGATGTCACCAGTATGCGGATGACACCCAGCTCTGTCTACTGATGGACAGCCACCCGGACATGGCCCCAGGAGATCAGGACAGGGCATTACAAGCCATGGCTGGATGACTATGACAGAGCCAACTGAAGTTAAACCCATCCAAGATGGAGGTCCTGCACCTGAGTTGCGGGGGACTGGGTCAGGGAATCAGGCTCCCAACCTTTGATGGTGCTCCACTGGTGCCAACGTTGAAAATGAAGCATCTGGGGGTGCTCCTGGGATGCCTCACTTTCTATGGAGGCCCATGTCACTGCCAGGTCTGCCTTTTTCCATCTGAGGCAGATCAGGCAGCTAGCCCCATATCTCATCCCCCGTGACCCGGCTACAGTGACCCATGCAATGGTCACTTCTAGATTGGATTACTGTAATCCTCTACGTGGGACCCCTTCTACTTGGGGCTACCCTTGACTCAGCTCCGGAAGTTGCAGCTAGTGCAGAATGCAACAGTGTGGGTCCATCCAGTGCTCCATGAACTGCACTGTCTGCCTATTGAGCACCAGATCCATTTCAAGGTGTTGGTGCTTACCTTTAAAGCCCTATATGGCCAGGGGCCAGCATACTTTAGGGAACGCTTGTCCCCATATGAGCCCCATAGAGCACTGAGGTCTACTAACCAACATCTTTCGGTAGTTCCTGGCCCCAGGGACGTCTGACTTGCCTCAACTAGGACCAGGGCTTTTCGGGTCTGGCCCCTATTTGGTGGAATTAGCTCCCGTATGAGATCAGGGCCCTGCGGGTTTTATTACAATTCCGCAGGGCCTGTAAGATGGAGCTCATCTGCCAGGCTTTTGACTGAGACAGCGGTCGCCCCCCTCCCGGTTCCCTCCCCCATCGGTGACCTGGATCTGAATAGCCATACAGGAACCATCTAACTGCTGGGACATCTGGCTAAATTATGCACGGCACTTTATAAACTATGTTTTAAATTGTATTATATATTGTATTAAGACTGTTGGAACCCACCCTGAGCCTCTTTGTGGGGAAGGCGGGATACAAGACCAATAAAATAAATAAAATAAATAATTGGTGTCCAGTAGAAATGAAGGTAATATTTGGGGTCTTCTTTGTTGCTTTAAGACTGGACTAGTTCAGCATCAAAAATTTTGAATATGCTGTATATATCTAAACACACACACCGAACAGCTTTTCCTCCAGCTACCAAAGGAATTTTGGCAAGGATAAGATACCATCGCAGAATCCTTGCAATGGGAGAGCATGTATAACAAGCTAAAATGGAAGGGTGACCAAATCACATTCCATTATTCCTACTGAATTTCAGAACTCGCATCTACCTTCTAGAAAGAAACTTGACCTCAATGAGCCACAGCCATAAAGATGTTATAGAGCATAAGCCAGAGGCACAAAGGTTTTATAACACAGTAAGCTCCACACCCCTATCAAGCTCTAAACTGATTCACATAAGAGTAAGATCCCTAGACATGTTTTCTTAGGTTCTCGTTGAGCCCAGTGCTTCACCCAAAATAAGCTATCAAGGCTTTAATATAAGCCCTTCCTCAAAAAAAACAAAAAGGCAATATAAATACTTCAGTTTCAGAGTAAAATAGCTTCCAAAGATTTTTAGAACTGATTTCCAAAGGCCATCTTTGAAACGGTATCTATGAAACCCGCCCTGCCCTGAGACCCCAGGCTAGCTCGATCTCATCAGATCTTGGAACATAAGAACATAAGAGACGCCAGTGGCCCATCCAGTCCAACACTATGTGTCACAAAGTGGCCAAAAATACCAGGTGTCATCAGGAGGTCCATCAGTGGGGCCAGGACACTAGGAGCACCAAGAATACAGAGCATCACTTGCCCTACACCGAGAGTTCCTATCTATACCTTGTGGTTAATAGCCACCAATGGACATGCTCCATATGCTTATCTAATTCCCTCTTGAAGCCGTCCATGCTTGTAGCCGCCACCACCTCCTGTGGTGGAAGCTAAGCAGGGTAGGACCTGGCTAGTATTTAGATGGGAGACCTCCAAGGAATGCCAGGGGTGTGACATGGAGGCAAGCAATGTCTTGTGCCTTGAAAACCCTACGGGATCGCTTTAAGTCAGCTGTGACTTGATGGCACTTTCTACCAACACTATGAAACCCACAGTTGTGATGATGAAATGCCTTCTCCACACTGAAACACTAGTGTGCAAAAGGTTTATTTGTCCTCCCACTGAGGAATACCTCAACACAGCTGATTCCCATGTATAGCCTGCCATGGAAAAGAATTCTTTACAGCACAGCTGAATGTAGCAAAATAATAGTTTATAGGATGTCAGAGTTGGGATCCGTTGCTTTCTAATGGTGCCTTTCCCACCCAGGCTAGTGAAACAGTTCAGGAATAGTGTGGACAGACACTGCAGATGTTCCACACAGCTGAAAGTCTGCACTCTCTAACAGTTTACAAACAAAGGTCCTGTTTAGAGAATGACATTTCACCAGAGGCCTTCCTCTCATCCCTTTCCCATGCCCTTTCTCCTTAGAGATTAGAGATATGTCAACTGAAGTTAATATAGAAGACAGAGTTGCAACAGTGGCCTGGGGTGTTAAGAGGGTCCAATTTAGGATGTTAAGCTACAACACGTGCAGGAGAGCTCACTGGAGAAAAAAATGGATAAAAATGGAAATTTAGACAGTAATGTCATCCATTTCAATGACAGCCCAGGATACATTGCCAACAACAACGTACCTCAACAGGTCCTGACCTGGATAGCCCAGGCAAGTATTTGGAAGGGAGACCTCCAAGCAATACCATGGCTCAGGACGCAGAGCCAGGCAATCAAGCCACCTCTCTGAAATGTCCAGACCCCACTAGGGGTCACCAGCAGTCACCACGACTTCCAGACACGCAAGGACACACACATGCACAACACCCCACCAAAAACGATTTTAAAAAGCCTCAACAGAAGGAAGAAATTCCACGTATATGTGACTTGTAAAAATGACAGCCCATGTCCCAGCTATATGGGTAGAGGCATTTTAAGGCAAAGTAAATGGCAAATTTGAAATGGAAAAATAACAAGCAGAGCTCCAGCACACAGCAATAAATATATAACTAGACAAATAAGATGAACCAGTTACCCTCTAATTACCTGAAGTCTGCTGTAGCTGCAAAAGATTCAAGCTCTGTAATGGAGAACACACAGAGAAAACCCTCTCCACTCCGGAAGTAGTTGTCTCTAATTGCAGCGTAATCTTCCTGTCCTGCTGTATCCAGTATATCTATCTGGACTTCTTCTCCATCAAGAACTACTTTTTTCCTGTAGCTGTCTGCTTTGGTGGGTTCGTAGTCTTCCACAAACTGGTAAGGAAGGAAAGAGTCAGCTCTGTGTGTACAATAACTATCATGTTATAAATACAGAACGTAGGGTTCAGAGTAGCACAAGCCATGCAAACTTTGCAGAACACCCCTACACACACACAACGACCCACACAGAGAGAGCAGCCCACCGAAATTTTGCTCCTGGGGCACAGTCAGGGGACCCTCAGTAACAGCAAAGGGGTTGAAGTAGCAGTATGCTAAAGGGAAGCTGAGCTTCTGCTCCCCTCTCTATTACAGGTATTTAAGTCTAGATATCCCCAGAGGTGCAAGATCTTTGACAGAAGCCAAAGGGCTCTGGGCTCTTAGCCCATGACTCACAGACCTATGACCCTGAGTGAGCTGGGTCAGTGGATCTGGGGGCCAACCCAGGATGTCAGAGTTGTACTCCATATTGCCAGTATATTTTTGCATTTCTTCGCAAGAAGCTTCAAACCTCCAGAAGGGAGAAAAAGCAAGGCAGAAATAAATAATAAAATGCCATTCCAATACAGTAAGTGTCCTTATGGCTGCAGAAGAGCAGCTTTGACCAAACATGGTATCAGTGTACCAGTACAGATGCATCTGTTAAAAATGGCACCTGGTTTTTGGCCACTGTGTGACACAGAGTTTTGGACTGTATGGGCCACTGGCCTGATCCAGCATGGCTTCTCTTATGTTCTTAAATGCATGGTTTTGTTTATACAGCTTCACATCATTATCAGAAGTCCATGTTGGTATATCCCTCACTGCTTTGGAGAAAATATCCTTGAGAAGTGCCAGAATGGACATGAGCCAATTAAAACCAGTTTGGTTTTTTACAAGGCTGTCAAAATGGCTACTCCTGAATGTTCACCAATCAAACTGTAGAAGAAGTCATATGCTGGTAACTAAGTGAAACAACAGAATGCTGAGGAGTATTTTGGGACTTTCCCTGAAACAAAGTGCAGACATCATAAAGGTAGATGGTATTAGATTAACATCGTGGTAATAGGTTGGCCCATTATGAGATCAAGCCACAGAGTCACAAGAGGCCAGAATACTGCTGAATTGGGACTTTAATACTATATTTTATTGCATGCCACCTCAAATTGACTGAACGTCAACCATCTCTGCGAGCACTTTAACTGTTTGATGTATGAGTGTTTTTATTCTGTTTTATCTTCTTTTTAATGTTTTATGCTGTTTCGGCACATGGTGCCGTTAATTGTGAGCTGCCCTGAGCCCGTCTGCGGGGAGGGTGGGATATAAATGTAATAAATACTACTAATAAAATAATAGATAGCTAAGGTATAACCTTCTTCCCCAGTAACATTACATCATGATCAAGTCACCAAGGAAAGCAATAGGTTGAGCTAATGTAGCATTTCCCAACCTGTGGGTCCCAGACCTAAAGCAGGTTGCAAAGCCTGTGAAAGTGGATCCCAGGCTTTTATAGTTTTATTGATTTGTGCACGTCCTTTTTATTTTAAAGTGGATTGCCATACCAAGTAAATTTAGACTTGTGGATCACTACACCAAAGGAATTGGGAATCACTGATATGTTTCCACACTAGATTCCACTCTCCCATTCTTAGTATATTTAGCTATGTAATGATGACTACACAGCAGAAGTGATAGTGTATTATCTGGATGCCATCATCTATTTACATTTCAAAATCATTAATACGCATAAGTACTCTTATAATACTGTATGAACATAGCAGCAAATTAAACTTGTGTAAATAAAGAGTAATATAATTGTTAACTAAAAATAAAACCCTGATCACCTCAAGTTCCATATAGTGTTTAAATCAGATTTTAGCAGCAGCCAGGGCACATTCCTGAATATTTTTGGTCCATCTTTTGTTCCCAAAAAGAATACATGTGTCTCCGCTTATAGTAAGAAATGCCATGCTCAGTATGGGAACTATCCATTTCTAACTTGCACCTTCACACAAAATGCTATCCAACTAAACAGAGAAACAATTACTCAAGTATTATAGTGGGTATATATCAAAGTTTCCCATGAGAAACTGTAGTTAGAAAACACATCCAATCTGCGCACATTTAATTTTATATATATATATACACTGAGTAATTATCTTGTCATCCAAATTTCTTAGCCTGAACCAAAGCCACGTCATTACCAAACCTGAACAAACTGCGATGTAATTGCTTGACTCCCTGGTTCACACACAACTCAAGAATATGGTCAGCTTATTAACTAAAATTCACTTATGGATGTTAGGTTCTTACCTCATCATACATGAACTGCAGCGTTAATGCAGATTTTCCTACACCCCCACTGCCTACCATGATGACTTTGTGTAGAGCCAAAGAATTTTGACTTTTGGGCTTATTTGCTGCCATTTTTGGACTGCAGGTATTTCACAGAAGCCGAGGAAGAACCTGGATAAAAGAGATTTTTTGCATTAAAGAGGATTCAGTTCAGTAATCAAAACACAACAAGACAACAGCCATGAAGTTCCATACAACATGCCCCTTCTACTATCTTAAATGAAAATAAACCTAGACACAACCAGCTAGTTTAGTGGATACAAGAAAACAATTTTTTTTCTGAATAAATGCTTTCAGCTGCTTTTATCTGAGAAAAAAATTCTTAAGGAAACACAGTAACAATTAGTGAGCTCTTTTCCATACTTAGTTTCAGAACTACTGAGCTGTGTCTTACAAATAAAACTGGAGGATGAGTTATTCCAGGTGTGTAAATTACAAATCCATGTGCAGAAAGCTGTTAATGTATATGATGTATTTAACTAGACTTCTAGTAATTTTAGAACGCTCAAGCAAGAAGCACCACATCCTGAAGCCTCTTACTAATTTATAGCATAATTCTGTCATATGTTGCAATGATGTGTTGATGCAGCAAGATGGTTGAATCAGTGGAGAAATTTAGGACACTGCACCTGCACTATGCACAGCTTTCCTCAAGTTAGACACAGGTGGAGAAGAGGGCATGCTAGAGATGGAAGAGGCAGCAGCAACACTAATCCCCCCCAACAATGGGGAAAAGGTCTCCTTGTAGCAGGAGAAGAGAAGAGATTGGATTGGATTTATACCCAACCCTTCACTACCCGAAAAGTCTCAGAGCAGTTTACAATCCCTTCCCCTCCCCACAACAGACACCCTGTGGGGTAGGGGGAGCTGAGAGAGCTCTGAGAGAACTGCCCTTGAGAGAACAGCTCTGAGAGAGTTTATGACTGACCCAAGGTCACACCAGCAGCTGCATGTGGAAGAGTGAGGAATCAAAGAGTGGGGAAACAAACCCGGTTCTCCCAGATTAGAGTCCGCGATCCTAACCACTACACTAAACTGGCTCTCAGCAGCATATTCGTGAACATCAAGCACTGATGCCAAAAGGTTGGTATGCACCATCAAGGCCCATAATCTAAACAAAATTAATGTTGGTATAAATAAAGGTCCTGTATGGAAAGGCAGATGTAAACTTTTAATTGAATGCTTGGGCTGCAATTATCACTGTACTACAAGAACCATTTATAAAGCATAACAATTGAGAGACGCTTCGTTAAGGCTACAGCCCTATGCAAATTAGCCTGGGATGCAAATTCTATTGCATTCCAAGGGACCTCACCTCTGAATAAACATGTATAACAGCATGCTGCAGCACACATAGGAAATGCCAATTAAACTATAAAGAAAGCTATTAAAAATAACAAGTGAAAACCAAGTAGCTCAAAGTTACCTATTAGAGAATGGAGAATTTGAGCAAGTTGCTGTGCCAAATATAAGCACCCAAAGTGTTCATTTTCAAAGCTTATTTCAGATTATCAGGAATGTCCTGCATGTTCTCTTTCACTTGTGATGGCTTGCTTTCTCTGTCTCATACTGACCACAGTTAGCATTTGCTAAGTTATAAGAAGCAGTTCACTGCAACACCCCACCCCTGGGCAGCAAACACATTCAATGTTTAACATTCAGTTTTATTTGCTACCGTCTAGGCAAAGCAAAACAAGAAATTATGGTGCCAATCAAGTCAAAATCAGGTACCTTTAATTCTGGCAACAAGACAGTACTTTACATAGATTAGATCTGTCCCCATATTATTTTAGTTCCATGAACAGTTTTATTTCTTTGGCATTGTTGTGTGTCTAGAAGAAATTATGTGGAGGGTAACTGCAACTTCACACTGTTTTATTCACACAAGAATCGCTATGCAAGCAGTAATGCTGTATACACATACACCACTATCCTAGCGCAACTGACATGGCTAATCACTTGACTCAAATTGCACTATACAACTGCATCCTAAATAGCTCACTATATAAATGCATTTAATACATTCCGATTAAATATTTTGCTGTTTTAATGTACCATTTCATGTGCCTTCATACTATCTCTCACACTTGTTGCCTTGGGTTTTGTGTTTGTTTGTTTTTGCGCTGCTGCTGTTTGAGAGTAGCACTCCTTTCCCTATGGGAGTGACGTGTGTACATCTCCTCAAAGTTTCATTCATTGTTATCACTGACAGTCCTAGCGTTAGGCCTTGTGCAACCGTCTACAATTAGGTTTTATACTAGATGAACCAGTCCTTCAGATGCCTGCTGGAAAGGCAAAGGCCTTTTTTCATATGCCTGCAAGTAAATGCCGTTGCCTGGAACTGCCCATTCTGCCTTTAGCACGTAATCAAAGAATTCATGGAATCAACAACCTGAGGACTCTTTGGATGGTCTTGTATCTAAACTGGTTGAAGCTGATGATCTAGGTTTGTCTGTTGTATCCAACTGGCAATTACGAGAAGGAAAAGACACCGTTTTTAATCTCCAGAAATGCTCTGGCTGGAAAAGCCTAAAAGAATTTCCCCAGGAAAGTCATAGGACAGTGATGGCGAACCTTTTAGAGACTGAGTGCCCAAACTCCGACCCAAAACCCACTTATTTATCGCATAAGAACATAAGAGATGCCAATGTTGGATCAGGCCAAAGGCCCATCCAGTCCAACACTCTGTATCACACAGTGGCCAGAAAGTGCCAACACGGCAATTTAACCTGAATACTGAGGTTTTACTTTAGAAAAAACAACTCATACATTAATTTAAGATGATCCAAACAAAGTAAGGAAAGCAATCCCAAATGCTTTCATTTACTTAAAATTATTTGACAGAGAATTTGACACTTTAATGGTGGTCTGGGCCTGGCTGGGGCAATGGTACGCGTGCCCACAGAGAGGGCTCTGAGTGCCACCTCTGGCACCCGTGCCATAGGTTCGCCACCACTGGCATAGGAGAACTTTCTGACCTTTATCAGAGTTTGTTGCCATATATCCTATGACTGAAAGGAGCTCCTCTACCCCTGAAGCCTGACATTGATGATGAGGGAAAGGAAACATCTCTTTTGACTCAACAGCTCCTGATGCCGCCAGTGCTAGCATACTTATGGGCGAGGTCAGCCATAGCCACCACTTGGACAGGTAGCCCTAGCCACGGAAAGGCCAACATGATTCCTGGTTGCATACGCACGGCGTTGGGGGAGGCCCAGGCCGACCTAAAGGCCTGCATCTTCCAATCTGCACAGGGAGGACAGAAATACACAGGGAAAACCTGAGCAGCCACACCACTGAAATTTTCCTGAACTGCCAAATCCACTGGAAAAGGCCTCAGAGAGGCTTGAGGAAGGAGAAACTGCTCTGGCACTCCTGCTTGGATCGGCCCCTTAGTCACGCTGAAGGTCCTTATCCCACTGCTCCCATGTATCTTGGGGGGGGGGGTCCCTCACCAGCTCCAATCCTCTCGCACCCTGTAGGCCCGGAAGCCTCCAAGTCTGTATGGGGTGGGCCACCCACTGCAATCTCATCATGGTTGTTTGGACCCAGTAGGGCTCTGCTGGGCTCTTCCAGCACAGTTGGGGGCCGGCTGTAGAATGACCCAAAGCCTCAGGTCTGCCAGCACTGACAGGGGACCATGCCGCTGCAGATGTATCTGCCACTGGCCAGTCTTTGATGCTTGAAGCCTCAGGAAGGAAAGGCCTGTCTCAACAGTCTCCCCGTTCTTTCTAAGATTGGCAATGGGGCCCTTCCTCAAGGCCTTTCCATCTTCCCTGCCAACAAAATATGAGACTCCAAGGCAGTCTAGGCTTGGAACCGCTATATCTCTGCCAGGCTTTTCCTGTCCAGTCAGGGGCCTGCTGTGGAACAACCTGAAGCTTTGGGTCTGCCAACACTGATGGCAGCTTGTGCTGCTGTAGAGGTATCTGCCATTGGCCAGTCCCCAGTGCCTGGAACCTCAGGCAATAGAGACTTGTCTTAACGGTCTCTTTTTTCTTTAGGAACGGTGATGGGGGCCTTTCTTCAAGGCTTTTCTGTCTTCGATACCAATACAGTCATAAAGCTGTTAACACAATAAACCTGTAGCATTCACATATTATGCATAATAATTTTTGAAGTCTTACAATAATATCATAAAGATATATTCTTCTGGGTACTGATTGTATTTAAATTGACTTTAACTTTATTTGCATTTATTTTTTCAATATTAGTACACAGTTGGTCTTTCGTTGTTTCATCTGTTACTGTGTAACTGTGTATCTCCAGTTTGGTTTTTGACATTCCATACCAATATGGCAATAATCTCCAAGAAAGCAGAGCTAAGCTCAAGCGTCCTGCTGGAGCGGCAGGGCTATGAAAACTGGAGACTGGAGGATCAGTCTGCACAACTGTGCACAGCCCTGCCTGGAGTGAAGGGGGCATGACCTGACCAGTTTGGCTGTCTTCCCCCACTGAAGGAGAACAGAGACATCTAGCATTTAACTCAAGGAAAAGGCTGAGGAGTACAAGAGATTATTACTAAGAGCATTTTCTAGGTATGTAGCTGTTGTGCTTCCTGTTCGTTATTGGGAATGCTAAATTCATAGGAGGCCTTAGAATCTGCACATATGGTTGTCAAATCACTAATAACAGATCTGTGACAAAAACTGAAATATTTCCGTAATCAGTAAAGCATTCACTAAGTTATTTTCAGAACACAGGCGGCTAAATATTGGCAGTGCTTGAAAGCTCTTATGCCATTACAAATTCCCCTCAATCCCACAGATAGAATACAACAGGGATTAGAATTAACACACTCAACATTAAATGGAGAGGAAGCATTGTACTGAAGAGTCTACTGTAACCAAGGCTGTACACTTTGGATCCAAGTGAAGAATTTTTATCAGCAACAGAATTCAGCATCCTGAGAAATTAAGGTTTCATTTTTAAGAGCAAGTTTCTCATCCTTGTGAGTTTAGATGATGAGCTCAAAATGTGTTGGCAGTATGAATAAAACCTCACAGGGGGAACATACAGAATTTCAAGTGGTTCAGGTGGAATCAGTTATTGAAACCATTCTCCCGATGATGAAGAGACAACTATGCAAAATAAATGAATAGGGAAAATCCTTCATTCTATACGGATGCAACTCAAGCTTCATTTGTTGAAGCAAATTTGTTTACGTGTGTGTGTGTTTAGCCAAGATTTTATGCAACTGCAGTTTAACAGTCAACATAGCAACAGCATGTGTAGAGGGCTTTTTAGAAGCATTTCCAGCAAACTGCTCCACTGCAATCATGAACGTTTTATAACTATGTAAGAATTACAGTCAGGTCTGGAAAATATTTCAGTTACCTTGTAATGATGTTTGTATATATGGTTTTTTGTTTCAATTCCACCCAGCACTGGCACATAACGCTTGGATGCTTGGATCTCAAAATTTAAACTGTTTTCCCAATTCTAGCTTAGGTGTGAGCAAGCAATCTACAATGTTTGTTATGAGTAGTCCTTGTAAAGACCGCTTATTTCAGCAAAGATTCAGGAAAGGCAAGAGGGAAAAAAGCAGGTAAATGTATTAATTGCTGACCCACCTGATGTTCTGTGACCACAAAGGATAAGCTTGCCACTTAGAAGATTAGCTAAGCCCTAGTTACCTTATGCAGGTGAATACCTGGAAACTGACACACAGCCAAATTCCAAGTACATATTAGAGTTCAGATCTTGCTGATTACATGATCCAGCAAAAATCATAGTCAAGTAAAACAGAGTTATTACACTGCAGATGTAATAGCAAGATTTAATGCATATGCTCCAGGAACACTACAGAATGCCCAGCATTGTCAAGATCAGGCAAAGAGAGAACTACTATCAACTATCTAGTAATTAAAGGCAATGCTGTAATTCTCAGCTGACTGCTTATTCTGTCATCAGAGGCATCTAAATACTTGTGGCAAAATTGTGTAAGAACATCACACGAAAGATCAGTGTTATGAGTCATGTAGTACAATCTGGGGGGGGGGGAGACAGCTCAGAGGTGAGAGGAGGAAAGCCCATACTGAAACTACCTGTTGTAGTGCTTGAGTGTACTTTTACATGCCCCAGCTGGTCTACAGTTTCTCTTGGCTTAGCAGTAATTCTCATGGAGAGCTAAATCTAAGGGTTGCAGAAAGAAGTAATTAGAAGGACCACCTATGAGAGGCATAATAAAGGGCAAGGAAAACATCCCAAGGATTGAAAAAGGAAGTATATGGAAGCTAAGGAAGTGAACCCTGTGTGTCCACACACACACACACCCTTTAACTAAACATTATTATTCAAGCTAACTGAAAGCAAAGATAACCCTCAAGGTTGCTCCAGCTGGGTGAGAAAAATCAGCTGTTCAGTTTCTGCTCCCAACATAGCCATTCATGAATAAAATGTAGTATTTCAGGTAATAAAGAAACATCACATGATCTGCCACTTCAAGAATTATATTTGTGAACTTTATGCTTAATGCTAGAGGAAATCTGACAAACCAAGCACAGCATGCTAAGAGCCAGAGTGACACGGTGATCAGATTCTTCAATATGGGAAAGTTAGGTTGAAATCCCCAGTTCAGGCCACTACACCTAGGAGCTTTGGCAGTCCCACTTATCTAGCACAGATACCTCTATAGTACTGATCTGCCCACCTATCTGCCCAGTGCAGCCTTCTCTGCTGGTAAAAACTAAAACAATTCTGAATAGTGGAACTGCTGTGATACAGCTATCAAGCTACTCCTGTTTAACATCACAACTAAAACACACATCTGTAATTTGTTTAGGACAATGCGCAACAAATAATTACATCCACTGCTCCAGAAATAAGGTTCCCGGGACACAGAGATGCTAATATTCATTAGCATGTATATGGCTCTTTCGAGTACTCAAAGCATCTCACATACATTATCTTGCTACAATCTTTATAAACAACTCTAAGGTAAGTCAGTCCTATTTCATATTGCACATGGGAAGCTGAGAGAGTAGGTACCTAAAGGCCACCTACTGAGTTTATAGTAGAGACAAGAAGGGAACACAGGAATCCTGAGTCATAGCTCAGTCTAGTATACTATCCAACAGATGTGAATAAAAGTAAATCCGAGGTACAATTTATCACACATTTACTTGCCAGCAGCTTACCAGCTACCCCTAAGCAAGCAACTGAAGTGGCAAACTTCAGCCTTTTCCATAGTACTTTAAGAAGAAGCAAAGCAAATACTATTTTTGCAACCTCACAGATTAGCTTTTAGGAATACAATTATGTCCCCATGTAACTCTGCTCTTTTCTAACCTGAACACTTTAACCACATTAATGATTTGAAAAGTTAAAGTAAAATTGCAGGACACACTTGCTGGTCAGATTAAGTCTGTCACTCCTACCCTGCAGCTGAACAGCCAAGGTGAATCTTTACACCTGTGTTGCTGTGAACATGCCCTAGGCAGGGATGTTCATTATGAGAGTCTGAAAATCCAAAGCTTAAGAACCACCTCAAAATTGATTCTCCAGCCTGGGCACACCAATATTTCTTACAATAATATGTAAAACATGAATAGCATCATGCACCCCAAACATTCAAGGTATTCTCACCGTGGATCTCTAACTCTCTACATGTTTGGAGATGAGCATCTTTCCTTCACATGCTGACCACTGTGAACGCTGGCATACTCGGACTGCCACGTAAAAGTGTCTCAAAGGTAACCCATGTCTACATTCTTATAATCCAGCTTGTCTGTAATTGCCATTATCAGAACGTAGGAAATATTTCAGCAGCTGAAAGAAGTTGCAAAATTAAACTATTCTGCAAGGAAGATTATGATTAGAAACCTGTCCTTAAGAATGCCCCTGGTGGCTAGAATTCCAGAAGTAGGGATTGGGGAGAGGGGGAGAGACAGACACAGAAGCCTTTGTAGAAATGAAGCACAAAATGTTTGGGACAACCTATTTAACGCCTATACCACAGATTTATGCCCTGTCTTTCATCGTTCTTGCTTGCACAGAGTAACAGGTTTTGGACATGTACACATATGCGCGTGTTAAGTGTTCAAAAGCTCAGAACAATTTCATTGTTAGTACTAGAAAGTACAGACTTTGGCAAGTTTTGTCCAAGTAATCTTAGCCTGAAGATAACAAAACATTATGGTAGGTAATATGCATCTAAAGCACAAAGACAATATACTGTAAATGAAATGAAGAGAAACTATTATAAAGATAAGCATTAGAACTGTTTAATGTGCATTCTAAAAACATCAGCAGAGAACTGATGCTTTTTTACAGCTCCACTTTTAACAGGAAATAATGCTGTTAGAGACTATAAAAAATTCATTACAACCATCTAGTTTTGTTAGTTAACAGCTAACATACTTCAAACTTGCCTTGATTTCCTCTGGATCAAAAGACTGTGTATGTCACTGGATATATTTGATATAGACTATCATAAGCATTCACATAAACACACAGTGTTCCGGGCCACAGTGTGTTAAAATAGATTTTTGACATCTGCCTGACTAAATTCAAATGCATGCAAACGAAATCATTTTCATATGGAGACTAGTTCCTTCTTGAGAGATCTCTACATTTTATGATGTTCGACCGGAACACACCTCCTAAATGAGAGTGATCTGCTAAATGGGTCTAAAATAAAGTCCCATTTCAGATCCAAGCTTAACTGCGAAGCAAAAATGCAGGTTTGGGTCTAATCATTCTCAGATCTCATTCTCTGACCACCTTGCAAACAGAGATGTAATGTAGCTATGAGAATAATGGGGATTGGTTAAATAACCCAGGATTTAAGCATTGGGTGGGCTGCATCTCGAAATCTGCCCCAGCAAGATAGTACCTACCAATGTTCCCTCTAAGCTGTGGAGTCTTGTGAGCAAAAATTCTTATTTGTGAGCTACTGGCATTAAAGTTGTGAGCGAGTGATTTGGCTACTGCATATATTAGTTTGCTGTGGAGCCATCCTTCCTGAGCTAAGACAAAAATATGTGAGCTGGAGGCTAAAAAACTGTGAGCTAGCTTACACTAACTCAGCTTAGAGGGAACACTGGTACCTACCTATCCTTCTTGTTTGTACTCATTTGGACAGTATGAATGGGTCGAAATTTTCACCAGCAATTATAAACTATAAATGTTTATAATGTAAATGTTTTATTGTGAGCCCGCTTGCGGGATGGGCAGGATACCAATACAATAAATAAATACCTGGACTACAAGTTTCAGGAAAACTGCAAAAACACTGTTTTGATTCTCCAAAGAAGCGTTTCTTGCATTCTATGAGACATAATACTGAGAAGCTCAGGATACAAGAAACCATTGGATATGCTGATGAATTATGGAACGTATCACCCTAGAAAAGAGCTACCCCCAACAACAAAAACGTATATTAATAATAATCAACTGACTGCCCTCTGTGTGGTGGTGATAAAGACCATGCACAGACAAGGTATGGGTCTCTGTGTTGAGTTACCCCATGAATGGCAAGAAATGTGACTTTGTAAATTAAGAAAAAACTCAAAAAACAAACAACCCACCACCCAGCATGATAAAGAGTGGATGTGCTCCAGAAGAGATACAATGGGGGGGGGGGAGATCTGCCTGTTGTTCAGAGTGCTTACATAACCCTAGAGGGGCAGGGCTTTCAAAGTTGCTTACCCCATCTGCGATTTCCCCAATTTGTCCCTGTTCATTATAAACTGCAAGGTTTGCACCTCCCTACTACTAGCTTATCCCACCCTGGGCAACATGGATCAACCTGACGTGGTCTTACAGTGTTGTGAGCAATGGCTGTGGAGTCTTATGAGCAAAAATTCTACTTTGTGAGCTACTGGCATTAAAGTTGTGCACAAGTGATTTGGCTACTGCATAAATTAGTTTGCTCTGGAGCCATCCTTCCTGAGCTAAGACAAAAAATGCGTGACCTGGAGGCTAAAAAATTGAGAGCTAGCTCGCACTAACTCAGCTTGGCAGGAACACTGGTTGTGAGAAACATAAGAATCTTGGTGGTGGGTTGTTGTTTTTTAAGTTCAATCCAAGATAGCCTGAAATTGTTAGCAGTTGGTCACGCGCATGCAAAAAACTAGGCAATAACAACACTTGGCACTTATTGAAATGGCACACTTTCTAACCCCATTGCTGTAATAGTTTAAATACTTTGAATGAAAGTATCAGAGCGGGTCACTCAAGTATCTGCAGAGCGAGAGTTCTTTAACTAATACCCCAGAATCAATAAAAGAATTCATAGCACAATTAACATATAGCCTCTTTCTGTTCAGCAAGTCTGACAGCCAAGGATTCCTCAAGATGATGGACAATCTCCTTTGAAGTATGGAAAAAGCAATTGCAGATGACAGTAATCCAACTATATTATTGATCTGAGCCCCATAGCACCTTAGAGACCAACAAGATTTATGTCCACACTACCGCCGACCTCTCTACCAGGCTCTGCCCGTTTGTCCTCGCCCACAACTACTTCAGAGTTGGTGAAGATTTATTCCTTCAGATCAATGGCACAGCCATGGGCACCCACATGGCACCACAACATGCCAACATTTTCATGGCTAACCTGGAGCAGCATTTCCGCAGCTCAGCTCACATCCATTAACACCCATCTCACACCTGAGATTTATTGATGACACGGGAAAGGAGCACTGGAGAAATTTCACCAGACCTCCAGCAGCCTTCACACCGCCATCAACCAATCCACACAAGAAACATACTTTCTAGACACCACTGTATAAATACATAATGGAAACATAAAAACCACCTTATACTTGAAACCTACTGATTGCCAAATGTATCTATATGCCTCCGGTCACCATCCTAAGCGCACCAAATGAACCACTGTCTACAGCCAAGCTCTGGGCTACAATCACACTTGCTCTGATCCTTCAGAGATTCTCACCTGCAGGATCTACAACAGATGTTCTTGGATTACAATACCCACCTGATGTGGTCAGGAAACAGATCGACAAAGCCAGAACGATACCAAGGGATAACCTGCTACAAAATAGGCCCAAACACCACTGATGATCAGTTCTCTGCTCAAACCGGTTCAATGCAGTATTAATGACTTTGCAAGCTATGCTGGACCATGATACTCTTCTCTCACTGGCACTGGAAGACAATCATTTTCTTGCCCACCGACAAACTCCTAACCTTAAACAGTTTCTCACCCACAGCAATACCCTTCTTAACATGAACATGGACCAGTGCCTGCAACAGCCAATTCTGTCCCCATATCCACTCTGACAACACAATAACCCGACCTAACAACACCAGCCATGCCATCTCAGATGCATTTACTTGTTCACCTTCCAATGTTACACATGCCATCAAATGTCAGCGATGCCCTTCTACTCTCTACCTCAAACAGGTTAGTCCCTATACAAAAGAACAAATGGACATAAAACCAACATTAAAAACCACAACAGTGGGAGAACAACTGACTCTTCCAGGTCATTCCATTGCTGACCTAAGAGTAGCAGTCCTCAAACAAAGAAACTCTGAGGGGAAATCACAATGGGAGACTGCTGAACTTGAGTTCATTCATAAGTTTGGAACAATGGAACCCCCAGCACTGAATAGGCACATAGGTTTCTACCCCCAAGCATTTCCCCCTGCTCTAATCAAGCTGATTACAATATACAGTGTACCTTTGCATTCTTTACAACACCCCTCCTACCTTCTGACTGGGATCTAAAGAGAGATCTTCATTCCTACTCCTGTTTGACGAAGGAGGCTTTGACTATTGAAAGCCTATGCCCTGAAAATCTTGCTGCTCTCTAAGGTGCTCGAATCTAACTGTTCTAGTGCAAACCAACATAGCTACCCTCTGAACCAACTTCATTAAGCTCTCTCAGCTTTGAGCCCATACAGATTCTTACGATAAATGTTAAAAGCCTCTCCAGAATAGCATAATGTCAACAACATACCAGTAAAGATGCATCACTACATACAGATGTCTCAAGCAGCATTACAAATGACCGAAAAATAAGCTCCTTGTGCTTTACCGCTACGGAATAATATTTAAAGTTCCCACATGACATGCCTTCACAACTGGCAAATATAATACAAACAACCTTTAAGAGCCACGTACACCTTGCAGATTCTTAGAGCCCAGTCATCCTGTCAGCTTTGGCTTTAGTGAAGTAGTATTAACTGAGTTCACTGGTACAGTTAGGATTTGTAGACACAGAGCAGTTATGAACACAAGAAGCAGTCCAAGCCACCGCTACCGTCTTGTCCTGATTATGAGGACCTCAATACTCAAGTATTCAAAAGTATGAGCTGCAAACTATCTCTGTGGGGAAAATGGAGGGGGGGGGGAGAGAGAGAGAGAGATGAGAAGGTTTTTCTTCTGGACAAGCATGACTCAACTTCACTCATAGATCCAGAATCCAGAGCCTTTCTTTAATTTACCAGGCTTCAAATGCAGAATATTTAATCAGGCAATCATGAATAGCCTTTAGGCAAAGGAGATTAGACAGTTTTATGGACTATTAGTAATCATGACTATCAAATGGAACCCCTATATCGAAAGGCACACTACCTCCTAAAGACTAGTTACTCAGCCACAACCGCAGGGCTGTTACTTCCATGTCATCCTTGTAAGTTGCTTTGCTGTTGTTCAGTCGCACAGTCGAGTCCAACTCTTCGCGACCCCATGGACCAGATCACGCCAGGCCTTCCGGTCTTCCGCCGTCCTCTGAAGTTTGCTCAACTTCATGTTTGTTGCATCTATGACACTGTCTAACCATCTCATCCTTTGCCGTCCCCGTCTTCTTTGACCTTCAATCTTTCCCAGCATCAGGGTCTTCTCCAGTGAGTGCTCCCTTCTCATTTGGTGGCCAAAGTATTTGAGCTTCAGTTTCATTATCTGGCCTTCCAGGGAACAGTCAGGGTTGATTTCTTTGAGGATTGACTGATTTGTTCTTCTTGCAGTCCAAGGGACTCTCAAGAGTCTCCTCCAGCACCATAGTTCAAAAGAATCTATTCTTCGGCGCTCGGCCTTCCTTATAGTCCAACTCTCACAGCCATACATGACTACTGGGAATACCATTGCTTTGACCATGCGGACTTTTGTTGGCAGGGTGATGTCTCTACTTTTTATCATGCTGTTTAGGTTCGCCATCGCTTTCCTCCCAAGGAGCAGGCGTCTTTTAATTTCATGGCTGCTGTCACAGTCTGCGGTGATCTGGGATCCCAGGAACGTGAAGTCTGTCACCACTTCCACGACTTCCCCTTCTATTTGCCAAGGAGTGATGGGGCCGGATGCCATGATCTTAGTTTTTTTGATGTTGAGCTTCAAGCCCACTTTTGCGCTCTCCTCTTTTACCCTGAGCAAGAGGCTCTTGAGGTCCTCTTCACTTTCTGCCATCAGAGTGGTATCGTCTGCATATCTGAGGTTGTTGATCTTTTCCCCAGCAATCTTAATTCCCGCTTGTGATTCATCCAGGCCAGCATTTCGCATGATGTACTCTGCATATATATTAAATAAGCAAGGTGACAGTATACATCCTTGTCGTACTCCTTTTCCTATGCTGAACCAATCAGTTGTTCCATATCCGGTTCTAACTGTCGCTTCTTGGCCCTTATACAGGTTTCTCAAGAGACATGTGAGGTGGTCTGGTACTCCCATCTCTTTAAGGACCTGCCATAGTTTGTTGTGATCCACACAGTCAAAAGCTTTAGCATAGTCAATGAAGCAGAAGTAGATATTTTTCTGGTCTGCTCTAATCAAGCTGATTACAATACACAGTGTACCTTTGCATTCTTTACAACACCCCTCCTACCTTCTGACTGGGATCTAAAGAGAGATCTTCATTCCTACTCCTGTTTGACGAAGGAGGCTTTGACTATTGAAAGCCTATGCCCTGAAAATCTTGCTGCTCTCTAAGGTGCTCGAATCTAACTGTTCTAGTGCAAACCAACATAGCTACCCTCTGAACCAACTTCATTAAGCTCTCTCAGCTTTGAGCCCATACAGATTCTTACGATAAATGTTAAAAGCCTCTCCAGAATAGCATAATGTCAACAACATACCAGTAAAGATGCATCACTACATACAGATGTCTCAAGCAGCATTACAAATGACCGAAAAATAAGCTCCTTGTGCTTTACCGCTACGGAATAATATTTAAAGTTCCCACATGACATGCCTTCACAACTGGCAAATATAATACAAACAACCTTTAAGAGCCACGTACACCTTGCAGATTCTTAGAGCCCAGTCATCCTGTCAGCTTTGGCTTTAGTGAAGTCGTATTAACTGAGTTCACTGGTACAGTTAGGATTTGTAGACACAAAGCAGTTATGAACACAAGAAGCAGTCCAGGCCACCGCTACCATCTTGTCCTGATTATGAGGACCTCAATACTCAAGTATTCAAGAGTAAGTATGAGCTGTAAACTATCTCTGTGTGGAAAATGGAAGGGGGGAGAGAGAGAGAGATGAGAAGGTTTTTCTTCTGGACAAGCATGACTCAACTTCACTCATAGATCCAGAATCCAGAGCCTTTCTTTAATTTACCAGGCTTCAAATGCAGAATATTTAATCAGGCAATCATGAATAGCCTTTAGGCAAAGGAGATTAGACAGTTTTATGGACTATTAGTAATCATGACTATCAAATGGAACCCCTATATCGAAAGGCACACTACCTCCTAAAGACTAGTTACTCAGCCACAACCGCAGGGCTGTTACTTTCATGTCATCCTTGTAAGTTGCTTTGTTGTTGTTCAGTCGCACAGTCGAGTCCAACTCTTCGCGACCCCATGGACCAGATCACGCCAGGCCTTCCGGTCTTCCGCCGTCCTCTGAAGTTTGCTCAACTTCATGTTTGTTGCATCTATGACACTGTCTAACCATCTCATCCTTTGCCGTCCCCGTCTTCTTTGACCTTCAATCTTTCCCAGCATCAGGGTCTTCTCCAGTGAGTGCTCCCTTCTCATTTGGTGGCCAAAGTCTTTGAGCTTCAGTTTCATTATCTGGCCTTCCAGGGAACAGTCAGGGTTGATTTCTTTTAGGATTGACTGATTTGTTCTTCTTGCAGTCCAAGGGACTCTCAAGAGTCTTCTCCAGCACCATAGTTCAAAAGAATCTATTCTTCGGCGCTCGGCCTTCCTTATAGTCCAACTCTCGCAGCCATACATGACTACTGGGAATACCATTGCTTGGACCATGCAGACTTTTGTTGGCAGGGTGATGTCTCTACTTTTTATCATGCTGTTTAGGTTCACCATCGCGTTCCTCCCAAGGAGCAGGCATCTTTTAATTTCATGGCTGCTGTCACAGTCTGCGGTGATCTGGGATCCCAGGAACGTGAAGTCTGTCACTACTTCCACGACTTCCCCTTCTATTTGCCAAGGAGTGATGGGGCCGGATGCCATGATCTTAGTTTTTTTGATGTTGAGCTTCAAGCCCACTTTTGCGCTCTCCTCTTTTACTCTGAGCAAGAGGCTCTTTAGATCCTCTTCACTTTCAGCCATTAGAGTGGTATCATCTGCATATCTGAGGTTGTTGATCTTTTCCCCAGCAATCTTAATTCCCGCTTGTGATTCATCCAGGCCAGCATTTCGCATGATGTACTCTGCATATATATTAAATAAGCAAGGCGACAATATACATCCTTGTCGTACTCCTTTTCCTATGCTGAACCAATCAGTTGTTCCATATCCGGTTCTAACTGTCGCTTCTTGGCCCTTATACAGGTTTCTCAAGAGACATGTGAGGTGGTCTGGTACTCCCATCTCTTTAAGGACCTGCCATAGTTTGTTGTGATCCACACAGTCAAAGGCTTTAGCATAGTCAATGAAGCAGAAGTAGATATTTTTCTGGTACTCTCTTGCTTTCTCCATAATCCAGCGAATGTTGGCAATTTGATCTCTAGTTCCTCTACCTCTTCGAAACCCAGCTTGTACTTCTGGTAGTTCTCTATCCACGTACTGTTGAAGCCTAGCTTGTAGGATCTTGAGCATGACCTTGCTAGCGTGTGATATGAGTGCAATTGTGCGATAGTTTGAACATTCCTTGGCATTGCCCTTCTTTGGGATTGGAATGTATACTGACCTTTTCCAATCCTGTGGCCACTGTTGCGTTTTCCAAATTTGCTGGCAAATGGAGTGCAGAACTTTAACAGCATCATCTTCTAAGACTTTGAATAGCTCAGCTGGAATACCATCACCTCCACTAGCTTTGTTGTTAGCAATGCTTTCTAAGGCCCATTTAACTTCACATTCCAGGATGTCTGGCTCAAGGTCAGTGATTATACCGTCGTGTTTGTCAAGGACATTGAGGTCTTTCTTGTATAGTTCTTCTGTGTATTCTTGCCATCTTTTCCTAATCTCTTCTGCTTCTGTTAGGTCCCTACCGTTTTTGTCCTTTATCATGGCCAGCTTTGCATGGAACGCTCCCTTGATTTCTCCAATTTTCTTGAAGAGATCTCTAGTCCTTCCCATTCTATTGTTTTCTTCTATTACTTTGTTAGAGGAACACTGCTCAAGAGTAGCTTACAATCTCCCTTCCCCTCCCCACAACAGACACGTGGGGTTGAGAGAGCTCTCCCAAGAACTGCCCTTGAAAGAACTTGTCACTGACCCAAGGTCATCCAGCAGGTGCAAGTGGAGGAGTCGGGAATCAAACCCAGTTCTCCCAGATTACAGTCCACGCTCCTAACCACTACACCAAACTGTCTCCCTGGAGGCTGGCATCCCTAAATCGCTGCCACTGGACAGTTTAAGAAATCAACAATGGGTCTTATAATTCTTTATAGTGTTGCAGCTCCAGATTGGGAAATAGCTGAAGATTTTGGAGGTAGAACCTGAGGAGGATGAGGTTTGGGGAGGGGGGGGGCTTCAGTGATGTATAATGCCTTCCAAAGCAGCCATTTTCTCCAGAAGAACTGACCTCTCTTGTCTGGACATCATTCATAATCCCCGGGTATCACCATCCACTACCTGGAGGTTGGCAACACTAATTCCTTAATGTAAATGCCATTATAGCTGGATTCCCCTTCCCCATCCCATCACACCACCTCAGCCCAGATTATTTGAGAGAGGTCATAACTCAGTGAGTACTTGTATCAGATGCAGAAGGTCCTCAGTTCAATCCCCAGGCATCTCCAGTTAAAAGGATTGGCTGGCAGGAGATGTAAAGGACTTCAGCCTGAGAGACCCTGGAGAGCCACTGTCAGCTAGATCAGACAATACCGACTTTGAAAGGTAGCCATTTGTCTTTCTCTAGTCAGACAAAAGAGCAGAGAAAGGCTCATATAAGACCTTTATTTAGCCACTTTTGCTTGTTGCAGTTAGGCTGTTGACATTACTGGTCTCTCGTCTTGGGCCTTCAGCAGTAACTGGTGGTGGAAAGTGCCATCAAGGAGCAACCAACTTATGGCAACCCCATAGCGTTTTTAAGATAAGAGACAAACTGAGGTAGTTCGCCGTTGCCTGCCTGTGTGTAGCAACCCTGGATTTTCGTGGTGATCTCCTACACAATTACTAACCAGGGCCGACCCTGCTTTAGCTTCCAAGACCTGACAAGATCAGGGTAGCCTGGGCCATCCAGCTCCGGGCCTGCAGACACCAGCAGACAGTAATAACCTATCCCCATGCCCAGAGAACTTTCCTAGATTGATTTCTGCAGATCAGATTGTTGTTAAAAGCACTGAAGGAGAGTGGGCCATTTTTTTCCCTGGCTAGTTCGCAGCCCTAGGTGTGGTTGAGCCACTGGTTGAAGGGCCTTCATGAAAGAGAGGTTCAGGATTGCACCTCCGAAACTCAGTGGGAATAATTTCTGGGTAAGCTAGTTTTGATTTAGCAAATGCCACGTCTCCAGAGGCCTCTTTGAAGCAGCTAATAGTAAAAAAAAAAAAATCAAACGTAATAAAACAGTACAATAACACTACAGCAATGAAAACTATTCCTTTAGAATGAAGGACAAGGCTGCGTTAGAGAGCAGGAGTTGGATATATTGATGAAAACATTCATACTGACCTGAAACACCTGTCCATTACCTTACAAAGTCTATGGTCACACACACCAAATAATCCACTTTCAGTGCACTTTGCAACTGGATTTTTACTGTGTGAACTTGCAAAATCCATTTGGAAAGTGCACTGAAAGTGGATTATTTAGTGTGTGTGACCGCATCCTGAGGAAGATTGGGACAAAATGAGTTTATATCCGGGTGCTCATTGAGAATGAGAGCAATGTTCCCTCTAAGCTGTGGAGTCTCGTGAGCAAAAATTCTACTTTGTGAGCTACTGGCATTAAAGTTGTGAGCAGATGATTTGGCTGCTGGATAAATTAGTTTGCTCTGGAGCCATCCTTCCTGAGCGAAGACAAAAATGTGTGAGCCGGAGGCTAAAAAACGGTGAGCTAGCTCACACTAACTCAGCTTAGAGGAACACTGCTCAAGAGTAGCTTACAATCTCCCTTCCCCTCCCCACAACAGACACGTGGGGTTGAGAGAGCTCTCCCAAGAACTGCCCTTGAAAGAACTTGTCACTGACCCAAGGTCATCCAGCAGGTGCAAGTGGAGGAGTCGGGAATCAAACCCAGTTCTCCC
Source organism: Gekko japonicus (assembly GCF_001447785.1). Classification (NCBI taxonomy): domain Eukaryota; kingdom Metazoa; phylum Chordata; class Lepidosauria; order Squamata; family Gekkonidae; genus Gekko; species Gekko japonicus. The sequence continues at coordinate 192,793 of NW_015161496.1, forward strand.
AGATTACAGTCCACGCTCCTAACCACTACACCAAACTGTCTCCCTGGAGGCTGGCATCCCTAAATCGCTGCCACTGGACAGTTTAAGAAATCAACAATGGGTCTTATAATTCTTTATAGTGTTGCAGCTCCAGATTGGGAAATAGCTGAAGATTTTGGAGGTAGAACCTGAGGAGGATGAGGTTTGGGGAGGGGGGGGGCTTCAGTGATGTATAATGCCTTCCAAAGCAGCCATTTTCTCCAGAAGAACTGACCTCTCTTGTCTGGACATCATTCATAATCCCCGGGTATCACCATCCACTACCTGGAGGTTGGCAACACTAATTCCTTAATGTAAATGCCATTATAGCTGGATTCCCCTTCCCCATCCCATCACACCACCTCAGCCCAGATTATTTGAGAGAGGTCATAACTCAGTGAGTACTTGTATCAGATGCAGAAGGTCCTCAGTTCAATCCCCAGGCATCTCCAGTTAAAAGGATTGGCTGGCAAGAGATGTAAAGGCCTTCAGCCTGAGAGACCCTGGAGAGCCACTGTCAGCTAGATCAGACAATACCGACTTTGAAAGGTAGCCATTTGTCTTTCTCTAGTCAGACAAAAGAGCAGAGAAAGGCTCATATAAGACCTTTATTTAGCCACTTTTGCTTGTTGCAGTTAGGCTGTTGACATTACTGGTCTCTCGTCTTGGGCCTTCAGCAGTAACTGGTGGTGGAAAGTGCCATCAAGGAGCAACCAACTTATGGCAACCCCATAGCGTTTTTAAGATAAGAGACAAACTGAGGTAGTTCGCCGTTGCCTGCCTGTGTGTAGCAACCCTGGATTTTCGTGGTGATCTCCTACACAATTACTAACCAGGGCCGACCCTGCTTTAGCTTCCAAGACCTGACAAGATCAGGGTAGCCTGGGCCATCCAGCTCCGGGCCTGCAGACACCAGCAGACAGTAATAACCTATCCCCATGCCCAGAGAACTTTCCTAGATTGATTTCTGCAGATCAGATTGTTGTTAAAAGCACTGAAGGAGAGTGGGCCATTTTTTTCCCTGGCTAGTTCGCAGCCCTAGGTGTGGTTGAGCCACTGGTTGAAGGGCCTTCATGAAAGAGAGGTTCAGGATTGCACCTCCGAAACTCAGTGGGAATAATTTCTGGGTAAGCTAGTTTTGATTTAGCAAATGCCACGTCTCCAGACGAGGACAGGCCGGGCCCAGCCTGGGGGGAGGCGGCGGCGGCGGCAGAGGAAAAGCAGCAGCCAGGCGCAGAGCCGGTCCTGAGGGAAGCTCGCGCGGTCTGCCTGGCTCTCTTCTGGGCCGGGCTGCGAGAGTACCAAAGGCGGCGGGTGCGGAAGGCGCGGCAGCGGGGAAGCCTCTCTGGCTGCTGGCAGACGCGCTCTCTCGTTAGGCAGCGCCTCTTCCCTCCGGGAGAGAAGAAAGGCGGGGGCCAGTGGCCGGGAAGGGGGCGGGGTGTTAGGGTTGCCATATCCTAGTTGAAAAGCTCCTGGAGATGGGACCTCAGTGGGGGACAATGCCATAGAGTCCACCCTCCAAAGCATCCATTTTCTCCAGGGGAACTGATCTCTGTAGTCTGGAGATGAGCTGTAATTCTGGGGGATCCCCAGGTCCCACCTGAAGAAGAGAAGAAGAGGAGATTGGATTTATACCCCGCCCTTCACTACCTGAAGGAGTCTCAAGAGCAATGTTCCCTCTAAGCTGTGGAGTCTCGTGAGCAAAAATTCTACTTTGTGAGCTACTGGCATTAAAGTTGTGAGCAGATGATTTGGCTGCTGGATAAATTAGTTTGCTCTGGAGCCATCCTTCCTGAGCGAAGACAAAAATGTGTGAGCCGGAGGCTAAAAAACGGTGAGCTAGCTCACACTAACTCAGCTTAGAGGAACACTGCTCAAGAGTAGCTTACAATCTCCCTTCCCCTCCCCACAACAGACACGTGGGGTTGAGAGAGCTCTCCCAAGAACTGCCCTTGAAAGAACTTGTCACTGACCCAAGGTCATCCAGCAGGTGCAAGTGGAGGAGTCGGGAATCAAACCCAGTTCTCCCAGATTACAGTCCACGCTCCTAACCACTACACCAAACTGTCTCCCTGGAGGCTGGCATCCCTAAATCGCTGCCACTGGACAGTTTAAGAAATCAACAATGGGTCTTATAATTCTTTATAGTGTTGCAGCTCCAGATTGGGAAATAGCTGAAGATTTTGGAGGTAGAACCTGAGGAGGATGAGGTTTGGGGAGGGGGGGGGCTTCAGTGATGTATAATGCCTTCCAAAGCAGCCATTTTCTCCAGAAGAACTGACCTCTCTTGTCTGGACATCATTCATAATCCCCGGGTATCACCATCCACTACCTGGAGGTTGGCAACACTAATTCCTTAATGTAAATGCCATTATAGCTGGATTCCCCTTCCCCATCCCATCACACCACCTCAGCCCAGATTATTTGAGAGAGGTCATAACTCAGTGAGTACTTGTATCAGATGCAGAAGGTCCTCAGTTCAATCCCCAGGCATCTCCAGTTAAAAGGATTGGCTGGCAGGAGATGTAAAGGACTTCAGCCTGAGAGACCCTGGAGAGCCACTGTCAGCTAGATCAGACAATACCGACTTTGAAAGGTAGCCATTTGTCTTTCTCTAGTCAGACAAAAGAGCAGAGAAAGGCTCATATAAGACCTTTATTTAGCCACTTTTGCTTGTTGCAGTTAGGCTGTTGACATTACTGGTCTCTCGTCTTGGGCCTTCAGCAGTAACTGGTGGTGGAAAGTGCCATCAAGGAGCAACCAACTTATGGCAACCCCATAGCGTTTTTAAGATAAGAGACAAACTGAGGTAGTTCGCCGTTGCCTGCCTGTGTGTAGCAACCCTGGATTTTCGTGGTGATCTCCTACACAATTACTAACCAGGGCCGACCCTGCTTTAGCTTCCAAGACCTGACAAGATCAGGGTAGCCTGGGCCATCCAGCTCCGGGCCTGCAGACACCAGCAGACAGTAATAACCTATCCCCATGCCCAGAGAACTTTCCTAGATTGATTTCTGCAGATCAGATTGTTGTTAAAAGCACTGAAGGCGAGTGGGCCATTTTTTTTTCCTGGCTAGTTCGCAGCCCTAGGTGTGGTTGAGCCACTGGTTGAAGGGCCTTCATGAAAGAGAGGTTCAGGATTGCACCTCCGAAACTCAGTGGGAATAATTTCTGGGTAAGCTAGTTTTGATTTAGCAAATGCCACGTCTCCAGGTGCCTCTTTGAAGCAGCTAATAGTTAAAAAAAAATCAAACGTAATAAAACAGTACAATAACACTACAGCAATGAAAACTATTCCTTTAGAATGAAGGACAAGGCTGCATTAGAGAGCAAGAGTTGGATGTATTGATGAAAACATTCATACTGACCTGAAACACCTGTCCATTACCTTACAAAGTCTATGGTCACACACACCAAATAATCCACTTTCAGTGCACTTTGCAACTGGATTTTTACCATGTGAACTTGCAAAATCCATTTGGAAAGTGCACTGAAAGTGGATTATTTAGTGTGTGTGACCGCATCCTGAGGAAGATTGGGACAAAATGAGTTTATATCCGGGTGCTCATTGAGAATGATGGACTTGTAATATTGCAAAGTTGATTTATAATATAATATGAATCTTATTAAATGTCTTTGTCATTCGTATCACAGTGTTTGCTTGTTTGTTTAAATGTTCTAGTCATTCATATCACAGTGTTTGCTTGTTTGTTGTATTTCCTTAAAAGGGGATTAGACAGATTCGTGGAGGATAGGTTGGCTGGTTTATTTATTTGAAACATTTATTAGCCACCTTTCTACTTTGTGTAACAGAAGGCATCTTACAGTATAAATAAAACAATGCTTAAAAACAATACAAATAAAACAAGTTATAAAAACATAAAAGGTCACAGTTTAAAAACTCCAGTACAAATAAAACAAGTTATAAAAACGTAAAAGGTCACAGTTTAAAAACTCCAGTTAGGACTGCCAATAAATAAAAACTATATCTACAGCTACTATTCATGTTGAGTAAAAGGAACCTCCATATTCAGAAGCAGTACATTTTTGAATACCAGTGCCAGGAAGGCCTTGGCCAGTTTAGTGTAGTGGTTAAAAGTGGCGGACTCTAACCTGGAGAACCGGGTTTGATTCCCCACTCCTCCTTCACATGAAGCCAGCTGGATGACCTTGGGCCAGTCACAGTTCCCTCACTCAGCCCCACCTGCCTCACAGGGTGTCTGAAGTGGGGAGAGAAGGGGAAGGTGATTGTAACCTACTCCGAAACTCCTTCATGTAGTGAAGGGTGGGGTATAAAACCAACTCTTCTTCACCTCCTCCTCTACGCTCTCCAGAGTAATTGATTGGCTATTGTCTGAAACAGGATGCTGGACTAGATGGACCACTGGTCGGATCCAGCAGGGCTCTTCTTATGTTCTTATCATCCAGGTTAGTAGCATCTGGGCCATCACTTGTATATGTCCCTAAAAACAACCTCCACTAACCTTTACCTGCTCACTCTTTGCAACTATTCCAGTGTAGTTTTGACCCTCAGTAACTCTTTTTTTAATCAGCTTCCTCCAAATCCCCCTTTTCTCTATGAACATATCAGAATGTAACAGATCTTCAGATAATACATTTTCAAGAAGTAATTTATGTGTTTTGTGGGGACTGACGCAAATAAGTAATTTAATAGTGGGTAATGCGGCTACCTCTTGATGAATTGATCTGTTTAAACTAAGTTCTGCCATTAATATGTTTGCCACAAAGGTAGTGTCTGTTTTACTTCATGGGAGTTGGCAGAGCTTTCTAGGCAGACTAGAATCAAGGGCATCCAGGTTCAAATCCTCACTCTGCCATAGAATCTTGCTGGGAGACCTTGGGCCAGTCACTCTCATCCTAACCTACCTCACTGAGCCATTATTGTGAGAACAGAAAGAACACCATTACAAGTTTCTTTCGGTCTGTGGGTGGGAGGAAAACATGGTATAAATATATACATTTTTTAAAGCCATGGACCAACCCCATGGGTATATGTTCAGAGAATTTAGGTAGATTAGTTTGTGAAATCTGAGAATCCAGCACAGTTAGTAGTTAGCTATCTTTGTCTGGATTAAAAATACACTGATGTTAAGGTTGGGCTTGTATGACCCAAAGGCCTAGTTCTCACAAATAGCAAGTAAAATAATAAACCTGTGACTGGATCTCTGTCAGGCATTTCAGACTGCAGGCATTGCTTCACATCGTTAACTGCCTTCCCATAAAATAATGGATGAAAAGGAGCCAAACATATAGAAGTAAAAGAAGAAGAAGAGGAGGAGGAGGAGGAGGAGATTGGATTTATACCTCGCCCTTCACTACCCAAGGTGTCTCAGAGCAACTTACAAACTCCTTTCCCTTTCCCTCCCTACAACAGACACCCTGTGAGGTAGGTGGGGCTGAGAGAGCTCTTGACAGAACTGTCCTTGAGGGAACAGCTTTTATCAAAACTATGGCTTGCCCAAGGTCATACAGCAGGTGCAAGTGGAGGAGTGGGGAATCAAACCTGGTTCTCCCAGATTAGAGTCTGCGCACTTAACCACTACACCAAACTGGCTCTCCAAGGATTTGTCCTCATAACATTCTAAACAGAATCTACCCAAATCAGGGAACAGGTGATGAAAATGGCATTTAATATGATAATAATTAAGTGTTGTCAGATCTCAACAATTATGGTAACCTTCCATGGGGATTCCAGGGCCAGAGATGAGCACAGGTAGTTTGCCACTGGTGGTCTTCTATCCAAGTACTAACCATGGTTGATCCTGCTTAGCTTCTGAGCTCTGACAAGCTCAAGGCTAGCCTGAAATATTCAAGCTGCCAAACCTTTTATTTAGTACACTCTAATTACACCTTTCTCTTCCTCCAAGGAGCTTGGGATACCCTTAATCCAGACTTGGTGCAGTTTCCATTGTGCTGTTCCATCTCTCTGAAGAGAGAAACAGATTAACAGAGCTCTTTTTCAGTAAAACAGCTGAGACTGGGTTCACACCATTGCAGGCAGGACAGGCGACAGCTAACAAGCACAGTGCTGTCCAGCTCCAGCCTTCCTTGCCAGAAGGCAGAATCAGAGTCTTACTATTACTGGAACTACAGTTGTGTGTGCTAGGTCACAGAAAAGGAAGAGTGAATCATAATGTTAGGAAATGCTGCTCACCCCCTCTCCAGCCACAATAGACTGCGTTTTAACCACACTGTTCAGCGGAAAAGCCGCTCCGCCCACGGAAACAGCAGATGTCTAATTTATACATTTGCTGCTAGAACAGGAGAGTGCTGCATGCAAGAGTGGTTCCCCTCTGTGACAAAACAGAAGGGGTATGCAAAGAAATTCATTTTTTTTCCTTTGGAGGTTTGAAATAAGCAAAACCTTCTGTGGCGTCCTCACTTATTGGGGAGAGTATTTCTCCTTTAAAAACACTCTGTGTACATGAACTTAGTAGATTTCTGCTGCCACCAGAAATTAAAATTCCAAATCTCTCTATTTTGGTAGAATGACCTAGTGACTGGGCACTTCAGAGGACTATGTGGCTTTGAGGAAGGACTGTTCTGATTGTTGGGATAAGTTTAAACAAATATTGATTTTTTAATAAAAGAACAAAATAGGTTTCGGGGTATTTTTGAACTGTTTTTGAAGAAAGAAAATATAACTAACAAAGCTTGGCGTCACACACAGTCTCTCATACACCAAAACTCAACTCTGGCAGGCTTATCTCTCTCTCATATATATAGCCACACAGGCTGATCTCTCATATATATATAGACACACAGTCTGAACTTTCTGTCTCATAGCCACACAGGCTAAACTCTCAAATGTCAAATTTGCAGATGACACAAAGATGGGTGGGATTGCTAATTCTGAAGAAGACAGAGTCAGGATTCAAAATGATCTAGATAGGCTGGAACAGTGGGCTGAGACAAATAAAATGAATTTCAATAGAGATAAGTGCAAAGTCTTACACTTAGGTACAAAAAATAAAAGGCACAGATATAGAATGGGAGGGACTTGGCTTGACAGCAGCACATGTGAAAGGGATCTGGGTGGTCTGGTTGATCACAAGCTAAACATGAGTCTTCAGTGCGATGTGGCCGTGAAGAAAGCGAAGGCAATCTTAGGATTGAGAGATAAGTGCAAAGTCCTACACTTAGGTACAAAAAATAAAAGGCACAGATATAGAATAGGAGGGACTTGGCTTGACAGCAGCACATGTGAAAGGGTTCTAGGTGTTCTGGTTGATCACAAGCTAAACATGAGCCTGCAGTGCGATATGACTTCAAAGAAAGCTAATAGGAGGTGGTAGTTCCGCTCTGTTCTGCTATGGTCAGGCCTCATCTGGAGTACTGTGTCCAGTTTGGGGCACCACATTTTAGGAAGGATGTTGACAAGCTCGAGCGTGTCCAGAAGAGGGCAACCAGGATGGTGAGAGGGTTGGAATCCAAGTCTTATGAAGGAAGG
>NW_015161496.1:201369-207163 GCF_001447785.1 Gekko japonicus
AGTCAGTTCAATTGCTGTCCATGCTTACCTCAGCCACCTTCATACAAATGCTAATAGGCCTACACAATGGGATGGTCAAGCCCCCCTCCCCCTTACATCAGGGAACAGAGACATGGAGGTGTTAAATACTAGAGAGACTTCAGGAAGAGAAGTCAGTTCAATTGCTGTCCATGCTTACCTCAGCCACCTTCATACAAATGCTAATAGGCCTACACAATGGGATGGTCAAGCCCCCCTCCCCCTTACATCAGGGAACAGAGACATGGAGGTGTTAAATACTAGAGAGACTTCAGGAAGGAATTCCAAAGAAACTAGAATCTCCAGGAAACGTTTCTTTGACCCAGCCTGACCCGGTCAGTAGGTGGGGAAAAGAAAAGAGAGGTGATAAAACTCCTGGGAGCAAGGAAGAAGCTCTCTTTTGTGCCGGAGTTCATCAGAGCAGACAGAACTTTTTACTGAGGTCTGGAGGTGGCAGCCATTTTAACATGCACTGTCCTGAAGAGCTAGAGGAAGCTTCAAGGCAAGGAAACTCTGTAGAGATCTGTAACTTCCTAAGCTAAGGACCCTGTCCTATACCTTAACATCTGATAGGGTGTGTATATAGAGAGAGGGACAGAGGAATTGCATATTACCCATTTCTTTCTCTTGCTCACTCTGGTGCTGTGCTAAAAGTATGCTTTTGAACATTTTCTTTTTAATAAACACTTTATAACTTTTGATGCTGGTAGCAGTTCTCTATATCACATAGAACTCTACTGTCTTGGACACACTATTTTAAAAAGAGCATTGGGGGAAGGCATGCAGTTGCCAAGTGGCTATTCCTCCAGGGGCACATAAGGCAGTAAACTGTCCCTGTGGTGACCAGGTGCTGGGCAATGGGAGACACAGAGGCAAGGCCTCAGAACTTGGAAGGGAAGGTGGGAGTCCTGACCCTCCCGGCAGGCAATTCCTTACAAAGGTCAGGTGGGGGTGGTGGGTTCCTGGAGAGAGAGAAAGAAAAGCCTTCCCACTGTCTCCAGGTGTTGGGAAAACCTTAGAGGGCAGGATGGAACAGAGGCTCCAGGCCGGAGCAGGCCCATTCCGCCATAGGGGGAAATGCAGGCAGCTTCTACACAGTGTGGCACATATGACTAATAGCAGGCAACAATTGGTCAGTTCAGTGTTCCTGACCATGCATTTCATCAGGCTACCAGAGAAGTCTGCACTGTAAGAGAGGTCCCAGAGAAGTCTGGGATGGTAAGGAAAAAGCCAGTCATTAATCACAGCCAGAAATCTGCTGAGTCTTGGAGACAAAGAGTAGACCCATGGATTAGAGTAAATCAGAGGTTCCATAGGGGTTGTATGGACAGCCTTCTCTTGCAACAGCCATAATCTCACATAGCTTGATCTTAATTCCTTGGCCTTAATATTAAAAAATGGGCTTCTGTAGCTCAGACATCATGGGGTCTGAGTCAGTGGGGGTGCAAAAACAGTTCTTGACAGTAAGGTGATGTGGAGTAACACCATGAGAGTATGCATGTGACAGAGCAGGCTCCTTGTAGTGGCAATGTACTTCCAGATGCCAGACACTGGGGGTCAAATATCATTTACAACTAAAATTGCTTTTCCATTGCTGGGTTGTTGATTTCCCTCCACATCAAAATTCTTAATGAGTACTTCCTATTTCTTGTGGTTTTATATATCTGATCCCCATTTCCTCTTTCTTGGTTTCTTCTGAAACAGCCATCAAATTACTCAGGTCACAAAGTTGACTGAGTACAGACAAGAATACAGGACCTTGCTGTCCCACTAGAAGTTGTTCAAAAGATTTGTTAGGGGCCTTCATTTTATTAGGAGACAGCTAGACATGTTTCAATTATTTTTAATGTTACTACTCTGAAACGATTCGCAAATGTGGAACGTTTATCAGCCCTTTAAAAAACCCTACCTATGTAGTACATTAACATTCATGAGCATTGAAAAACATAATGAATTTCTATTGTCTTTGCACTTCTAGATTTCTGGCAATTTTGGCTTATCAAATTACACATATGCAAGTAGGAAGTGTAGGGCTGCCAATCCCCAGTTGGGGGTAGGGGATCCCCTGGTTTAAAGCCGCTCCCCCCACTTCAGGGCTGTCAGAAAGTGGGGGGAATGGCTGCTGGGTGCTCCATTATACCTTATGGAGACCAGTCCCCATAGGGTATAATGAAGAATCAATCGGTGGGTATCTGGGGCTCTGAGGGGGCTCTTTTTTGAGGCAGAGGCGTCACATTTTTAACATAGCTGGTGGTGCCTCTCCTGAAAAAAACCAAGTTTCAAAAAGATTGGATCAGGAAGTCTAATTCTATGAGCTCCAAAAGAAGGTGCCCCCATCCCCCATTAATTCCAATGGAGGAAAAGCATTTAAAAGGAATGCAGTCCCTTTAAATGGCCAGAACTCCCTTCGGAGTTCAATCACCTAGTGACATCACAAAAGTGATGTCGCATCCTTGCTCCTGGCTCCACCCCAAAAGTCCCCAGATATTTCCTGAGCCGGACCTGGCAAGTAATGCTCCTGAGCAACATTTTGAGCGAAAATCCGTCTATTGTTAGCACTGCAATGCACCACATAGAAATTACAGTCTTAATTTATGTACACCTTTTTGTGGGGTCCAAGAAAGAAAGAGATTTCCAGAGACAAAGCCCCCAGAAACAAAGCCATCATCTTCATAATTTATGCAATACTGATAAAAATACCCCCCCTCAAAATTAAGTACAGTCTGCATCAGGTGTTTCTTTTTTTTATGACAAGCTGCTATGTTCTATGCTTTGCTATACTGAGCAGCCCCAAAGGTGCACTTGGGCAATACCTCCCACAGCTGTAGCTTCTTGGCAGCAGGAAGTGGAAGGTTCCACTGTGTCCCTTGTTGGGAAAAAAGTAGGATGCTGCTTAGAAGCATCCCATACTAACAAACTAATTCCCCGGGGGAGGATGGTAAAAGCAAATTGTGAACAGAGATCATATCAGACTGGTGTCCTGATGTTCTGCTACAGCACAGGATTTGTGGGATTTAGGGTGTCTGCTTTCCCAAGAGAGGCGGCACAATCAATTCACAACCATCACAAGGTAAAAGTACACTTCCCCACATGGTAGAAGCTCCAGAGACTACTGCAACAAGGTCAGTTTCCTTATAAAGTGGGGCTGTTGGAGGACTCTTGTCAGATCTCGGAAGCCAAGCAGGGTCAGCCCTGGTTAGTTCTTGGAGGGGGGGACCACCAAGGAAATGCAGGGGTGGTACACAGAGGCAGGCAATAGCAAATAACCTGCTTATCCCTCATCTTGAAAACCTGACAAGGTCACCATAAGTCAGCTGCAATTTGATGGCACCATCCTCCACTAGAGGACTACAGTGTTTTGGCAATATACATTTGTTCCCAAACCAACAAGTTGGAACGTAGGGGCAGGCAAGAATCCAGAGAAATACTGGCAGTCTGTAAAGCAGTATGTACCCATTGACTCCCCCACGTCTCTATAAACATATGAGACTACCTTAGACCTTTGGTCCATCTGGCCCAGTACTGTGTACTCTGCCTTGCAAATACATTTCAAGGTCCCAGGCAAAGAAAGCAATGTGAAGTCAAGTGATCCCTTGGAACCATAGCAACAATGACATTACAAAACCCCCGCAGCGTGGGGCTAAGCGGAGTCCCCACCACCACCTTGTCACCATAGCCCAGGTCTGAGTGAAGCAGCCGCAGCAGTGCTGCCAGCAACATAGGGGATCTGTCCCCCCCCCCAGCCAGGTACACACACGTGAACACACTTGAAACTACCTTATACTAAATCAGACCATCAATCCATCAAGGTCAGTATTGCCTACTCAGACTGGCAGCAACTCTCCAGGGTCTCAGGCTGTGGTTTTTCACATCACCTACTGCCAGATCCAGGGGTCATTTCGTAGAAAAAGAGGTGCAGGAGCTCATTAGCATAACTCATTAGCATATGCCACACCCCCTGACATCACCGGAAGTGTGTCAGAAGGCAACACCCACCGCTCAGGCTCCACTGGACTGTTTTGGGTTCCTAGCTATTGGGGGTGAGGGAATGTGCAGATCTGTCCTCGCAGAGGAGGGAGAGCTTGTACCTGAATAAAACTTGGTCTTAAAGGTGCCACTGGACTGTTTGGGGCCAGGGAGCTGGGGGGGGGGGCTCTGCAGCTTACCTGGCTGCTTCTTGCTCTGACTGAGGGCTGCTGGGAGCAGGGGGTGGGGCTTGTTGCATGTGCCCGCCCCCTGGGCTCTTTACTGCCAGAGCTCCGCTCCTGTGCACTCCTGCAGGAAATGACCCCTGGCCAGATCACTATAACTGGAGATGCTGGGGGTTGAACCTGGGACCTTCTGCCTGCCAAGCACATGCTCTACCACTGAGCCATGGCCCCTCCCATAAAGATGCTCCATAATTGGGGCATCGCAACAAAGGGTCTGTACCTGAGGGCTACCTCCTACCTTATTTCAGAAAGTGGGGACTCTGCTTACTTTGGGGGGAGCCAAGCCCGTGGAGAACAGTGGGCCAAACTTTCCTAGGGCTGGGCTGCATGAGTTCAAGGATAGCGAATGCTGTAGTGCTTATAGCCTTGGCCGCTGCTGATAATCACTGTTTGCTACCCTTTATAAATACCCCAGCACAGGGTTTTGAGAAGAATTCATCAAAACGATGTAATTGTCACTAAAAAAATCAATACCAATTCAGATGCTCCTCACTTGTTGCTAGGAAACAGTAATCCTTTTGGTAGACTCTTGCGAAGTTGCAAGGAAATTGCTCCTGAAATCCCTGCTGGTGATGGGGAAGAGTCTTAATAAACTGAAGCGACTACAAGATATTGAAGAAAATACAGTTTTTCCACTCTGCTGCACTTAGCTAAATAGAAGAGAGCCCTTTTCACCCGCAACAATGAATTGAGCCAAGAGGAAGTAAGGTTCAGGAGAGGCTGAGAATGATACTGTTCGCAACAAAAGTAAAACCATGAAGCTCTTAATTAACATTTACACAGCCTTTCTCCACACCCACAAATTAACTTTCATACAGATTCTCACCATACCTGCAGGATATGCTTTTAATATTTTTTTTACAGGTTGGAGAATCATTAACTTTTCATTCCTATTTGTACACCTTTCTGCAAACGTTTTATCATGCTACTTACTTCTATTTGGCCTCTGATTTCTGCAACTGTATACACTTAGTGATGACAACAGGTGAGTTAAGCTTGTGTTTACAGTACAATCGTAAAACAGTTACACCCTTCTAAGTCCATTGACTGCTCGATTGATGTATTGCCCTATTTGTACACCTTTCTGCAAATGTTTTATTATGCTACTTACTTCTATTTGGCCTCGGATTTCTGCAACTGTATACACTTGGTGATGGCAACAGGTGAGTTAAGCTTGTGTTTACAGTACAATCGTAAAACAGTTACACCCTTCTAAGTCCATTGACTGCTCGATTCATGTATTGCTGCTGTCTGCTTCGTTTCTGGCATGCATTGGTGATTCTGGTATGATTCATCCCACTACAAATAATGCTTCAGACCACAGCCAATCAAAATTTGGTTTATGCTGAAAACCCTTGGAGCCGGAAAGCAAAAAAGACCAGGGGTGTTTTTATCTGTAAATGACCACTGAGCTCTCTCACACTATTAAGGTGAACATCTGACAATAGTTAATACCAATGTGATGTGTTGGCCTAGTATCTGGAACCCCAGGTTAAGATAGCCCACCCTGCCATGGAACCTTGCTGGGTGATCTTTGGCCAGTCACATAGTCTCAGCCTTACCTA
>NW_015161497.1:0-23488 GCF_001447785.1 Gekko japonicus
CATTGTGGCCAACCTAGACTTAAAAGTGCCATTCGATGCAAAATTACAGCTAAGACCATCGAAGTCAATAGGTTGGTTCCAGTGAAAGCTCATGGAAGGAAATGGCAGAATGTAGCCGCAACTTAGAGACCAAAATAATTTCCGAGATATAAGCTTTCGAGAGTCAAAGCTCCCTTCGTTATAGCCCGAAAACCTTGCTGGTCTCTAAGGTGCTCTTGAACGTGAATCTAGTTCTAGATGGTTTAACCCATTATTACTTTAAACCTGTAGCTTTCAAGCTGTCTCAAGCAAACCCTGGGCTTCCTTGGAAGCCGTCTGGGGACTCCGCAGTGTCCTGGCAGAACATGTTCCCCGCAAGACAGCTTTCTTCCCCTATTGCTGACTTTCCTTGCATTGCACAGCTACAGGGGAGTGTTTGGTGCATTCCAGGCCATGATCTGTTCTCCTGGAGTGCCAAAGAGGCATGGCCAATGAGCAGAGAGTGCTCCCCAGGAGATGTCCCAGAATCCTTTGCAGCATGCAGGGGTTCCTTGGCAGGCAAGTCGTTGAGAGTAATGTTCCTTGATGTTTTGACTCCCTCTGCTTTAAACCAATCGCGCTATGGGGAAAATTGATTTTTGTTGTTGTTGTTGGAGTATTCAGTCCACTCCTGCATGATTATTTGATGTCATGGCCAATGCTCCCTCTAAGCTGTGGAGTCTTGTGAGCAAAAATTCTACTTTGTGAGCTACCAGCATTAAAGTTGTGAGCAAGCGATTTGGCTACCGCATAAGTTAGTTTGTGCTGGAGCCATCCTTCCTGAGCGAAGACAAAAATGTGTGAACCGGAGGCTAAAAAACTGTGAGCTAGCTCACACTGATGCAGCTTAGAGGAAACATTGGTCATGACCACATGAAGCTGTCTTGGACTGATAGACCAAGGCCCGTCTTGTCTAGTGTGACTGGCAACGTCTTTCCAGGTGTCTCTGGTGGAGGCCTTTCCCAATACCCACTATCTGATCCTTTTAATTGGAGATGCCGGGGCTTGAACCTGGGACCTTCTGCATGCAAAGCAGATGCTTTACCACTGTGCCGTGGTCTTATTTCTTTATTTACTTTATAGCCCGGCTTTCTCACTGACACTCAAGGCCGCTTACACGGTGTAAAACAATTAGATCTGAATCCAGTAGCACTGGATTGGTATAAGAACATAAGAGATGCCAATGTTGGATCAGGCCAAAGGCCCATCTAGTCCAACACTCTGTGTCACACAGTGGCCAAAAATACCAGGTGCCATCAGGAGGTCCAGCAGTGGGGCCAGGACACTAGAAGCCCTCCCACTGTTGCCCCCCCCCCCAAGCACCAAGATGACAGAGCATCACTTGCCTCAGAGCCCCTATCTATACCTTGTGGCTAATAGCCACCGATGGACCTCTGCTCCATATGCTTATCTAATTCCCTTTTGAAGCCGTCCATGCTTGTAGCCGCCACCACTTCCTGTGGCAGTGAATTCCAAGTGTTAACCACTCTTTGGGTGAAGAAGTACTTCCTTCTAAACTAAAACAGTGCAATCAAAATAGCATGAGGTGTCCAGTAAAGCCATGCAACAGGACTGTGTGTAAAGTGCTGTCTAGTAGCAGCCGATTTATGACGGCCCCGTGAAGCTTTCAAGGCAAGAGATGAACAGAAAAGGTTTGCCATTGCTTGCTTCTACATAGCAACCCTGGACTTTCCTTGGTGGTGTCCCATCCAAGTACCAACCACGGCCAACCCGGCTTAGCTCTGAGATTTGCCAGGTTCGAGCTAGCCTGGGCCATCCAGGTCTGGGCACGATAGGAGTGGGGTTACAGAAATTAGAAACCAGGCAAAAAAGTATCAGATGCGATCTGTCAGACACTGCAGGAAGCGGAATTAGGAAAGTAGAAACTGATTCCGTAAGAGCAGGACCCTACGTATGATGAACAGGTGTTCGTTTTCCTCCCATCTGATTTCTCCGCTTTATTTCAGAGCATCTGGGCCCTCTTTGCAGGGAACAATATTTCCCACAATGCCCTCGTTGCTGTGTTGTATCACTTTGTCCAGGAGGCTCAAAATAAAAAGGCTGATGTTCCACAGCGGCTCTATGCGCTTCATGCTGCTGGACTGTACTTCCTACTGGTTGAAATTCCAGGTAAGTGTCTGGCCTGGCTTATGCTTTGGGATGGTGGCTTCTCGGGGTAGCGATTTCACCTGCGCTCTGCATTATTCTCTTAAGTGCTCATCACTGGAAACGCAAGCATCAGTGGGGCTTTCTTCTAATGGCTCCTTCCTTGATTACCTAGGGTGAGTTAGGAATGAATTCCAGGCAACCACCCTGAAGAAAATGACAAACGTTGCCTCTTTCTCTGAGACACAAAGGACCAATATAAGCCCGTGGGCCAGTAAAACCCTTTTGTGGGCTGGCAGTGTCTCGAGTGGTTAAGACGCTGAACTGCAGGCTATGGAAGGTCGGTAGTTCAGCAGTTCGAGACCTGACGGAGTGAGCTCCCGTCTCTAGTTCCAGCTCCTTCCAACCTATCAGTTCGAAAGCACGAAATTGCAAGTAGATAAATAGGTACCACTTTGGTGGGAAGGTAACAGCGTTCCGTGCGCCTTGGTGTTTAGTCATGCCGGCCACATGACCACGGAAACGTCTTCGGACAGCGCTGGCTCTTCGGCTTGGAAACGGAGATGAGCCCCGCAACCCTAGAGTCGGATTCGACTGGCTTTCGAGCAAGGGAACCTTTACCTTTTTTTTTAACAAATGTGAACTTATCTGCTGTGATTGTTTTCAAGTTATCATAAAACATTAGGTGGTCAGAACCAAGTATAGCCACTTATGAAAATATTGAAAAGTTGTCTTGTGATCTCAGGAAAAACAGGATGTAATTTTTTCCACGTAATCGTATGCTTGTCTATTTAATGCTTTTAAAGGATTTTAGTAATGTAATAAAGATTTAGCAGCATGAAATAGTACAACAGTGATGATACGTGAACCTGAACGTGAAAACAAAAAATAGGTGTAAATGCAGGACAGGTGTGATGTCGTATATGATATCAAATACATAAGAATACATACATTCAATCACGTAAGAAATAATTATGAAAGTCATAGAACATACTTAATACCACATTACAAACATGAAAAATTGTATTTGCTCCAATGTTGTATGAAAGCCAACCTAAAGAAAGGTGTTAATTTAGGTTTGGAGTAGAAAAACATAAAGGATATGATATGTAGATATAGATCCATATTATGCAAGAGAGCAGAAGGCAAGGTATTTCTCATTACACTTTGGGATGAATATTTTGTGAAGTTGTATTTAATATTTTTGAGTAAACTGGTAAGAGGGAAAGGGCCAGGCTTAAAACCCGGCGAAGACAGAGGTCCTGGACTTAAGTTGGGTCAGTTCAGGGCTGGGGCTCCCTCTCCCGGCCTTCGACGGGGTGCCTTTGGTGCCGGCGCCGAGGGTTAGGAGTTTGGGGGTGCTCCTGGACTCCTCTTTAACGATGGAGGCCCAGGTAGCAGCCACTGTCAAGTCAGCCTTTTACCATCTGCGGCTGGCTCCCTACCTTGACCGCGATGACTTGGCCACAGTGATCCACGCGACGGTCACCTCGAGGTTGGACTACTGCAACGCTCGCTACATGGGGCTGCCTTTGTCGCAGATCCGGAAGCTGCAGCTGGCTGCCAATAGCGTACCGGGTCTGCTTCAAAGTGCTGGTTCTTACCTATAAAGCCCTATATGGCCAGGGTCCAGCTTACCTAAGGGACCGCCTTTTCCCATATGTTTCCCCAAGGGCACTACAGTCGGGGGCAAAACATCTTCTGGCTGTCCCAGCCCCTAGAGATGTCAAATATGCTGCAACTAGGGCCAGGGCTTTTTCGGTGGCGGCTCCTATCTGGTGAAACGCACTCCCGGAGGAGATCAGGGCCCTGCGGGACCTTATGCAGTTCTGCAGGGCCTGCAAGACGGAGCTCTTCCGCCAGGCTTTTGAGTAGGAGCCGCCACCGTCAGTGTACCACGACCGCGCTGCCATCTTTGGGAATGCGAACTGGCCTTAGGAATGGAGAATGGACAGAGTGCAGACCAGTGTTCCCTCTAAGCTGAGTTAGTGTGAGCTAGCTCACAGTTTTTTAGCCTGCGGCTCACACATTTTTGTCTTGGCTCAGGAGGGATGGCTCCAGAGCAAACTAATTTATGCAGCAGCCAAATTGCTCGCTCACAACTTTAATGCCAGTAGCTCACAAAGTAGAATATTTGCTCACAGGACTCCACAGCTTAGAGGGAGCCTGCGGACCGATCAAGAAGAGACAGTAGTGCCTTCTGAAGCATTGCATTGGAGTCCCCGTCTTGGATGATATATTGTTACGAGCACCGATTTTAAATGTAAAATGTAATTGATAGTTTTATCTGGTTTTAGTGTTACGTATGGCAATTGCCTCTTGTTAGCCGCCCTGAGCCCACGTGGAAGGGGGGGTATAAGCCTAATAAATAATTAAATTTTCCACTGCAAGGCTTCAAAATAACTTAGGCTTTTCCCTCTCTTAATTGTCTATAGAGGCTCTATGAAACCGTATTGGCCCTACTACCCTGTATTGGTGGAGTTGAACCAATCCAGGGCATTCTCTGGGTGACCTTGGGTCTGTCATTATCTCTCAACTAACCTACCTCACAGGGTTGTTGTGAAAATAAAATTGTGAGGGGAAGGTGCTGTCCAAATCTAGTGGAAGAAAGGAAAAACTGAATAAAACCTGGGTAAGACACTGAGCTGCAGACCGGAAGATCTGTAACTTGGCAGTTTGAGACACTAGTGCCGCGTGACGGAGTGAGCTCCCATCTCTGGCCCCAGCTCCTGCCAACCTAGCAGTTCGAAAGCAAGAAATTGTAAGTAGATAAATAGGTAACACTTCGGTGGGAAGGTAACAGCATTCCATGTGCCTTGGCGTTCAGTCATGCCGGCCACTTGACCACGGAGAAGTCTTCGGACAGCGCTGGCTCTTTGGCTTGGAAACAGAGATGAGCACCGCCCCCTTGAGTCGGATTCGACTGGCTTTCAAGCAAGGGGAACCTTTACCTAAATAATACTACTTTTAAACTCTGCTGGGCCCTGAGGGTGGTAGCTCTCACACTTTGCTGGTGACTAGCTGACCCAGTCCTCAGTGAACAGTCCTATGTGGCCAGGGCATTACTTGTTAAGCCTTCCCTCCTCTTTTAGCAGGTAGCTGCCTTAGTTTGTTCAGTCTCTGTCCCTTACTGCCCTCTTCTGTTGCCCAGCTCCACTGTACACAGTTTCCAGTGGCCCTCCGTGCTCCAGTGCCTAACTCTGTGTTTCTGTCCAATACTGCAAGGCCTGGTCTTTGGGGAACTTGGCAAAGCGAAGCCCTGATCTGTCTTTCCTCCCCGGCAGGCAGCATCGCCAATCGGCTGTTCCATCCGGTGATGTTTGAAAAGTGCCTTCAGACCTTCCAGAAGTGCTGGCCTCAGGGCCTGGACTTGCCCAGGAAGAGGAAAAAGAGCCAAATATCAAATAATCGGCATGGAAAAAATAAGAGGGGGAAGGTGGCGAAGAAGGCAAATACCCAGGTAAGGAAACCATCAGGTGTGTTGTGTCGGAAGCACTGCACAGTATATACTGATACTTTGATACCCATATGCGGCCGGCCGAGTACCCACGTACCACGTAAGACCTTTTTCAATGATTTGCAATATTTTTAAAGTTGCTTTTGTGAAAGGCTTCACAGAGACATACATTAAGTACAACAGTGAAATAATCAGTAAACCATAGAAGCAATGCACCACAGCTTAATGCAAAATGTAAACCCAAAACTGGTTTGCCAGTTGTACGGCTGTGGATAGGAAAGCACTCCAGAGAGTTATCATCACAGCCCAGAAGATCATTGGCTGCCCCCTCCCATTCCTAGAGGAATTGTATAGTTCTCGATGTTTGAAAAAAGCAAAGAACATTCTGTAGGATTTGTCACACCCTGGACATTCCCTGTTTGAACTGCTGCCTTCGGGCAGAAGATATAGGACAATTAAAACAAGGACAAACAGATTAAAAAATAGTTTTTATTTGAGAGCTATTGCTGCCTTAAATGCTGTATGAAATTGGAATTTGAATGACATTAGTGGTTTTAAGTTGCTATGTGAACCTTAAGGGAGTTATGAGATAGTTGTGAATGGTTGTGTGAGTGTATATGAATATTGTTGTAGATCACCGAAATGATTGCATCTTAATTTCGTTGTACTATGTACAATGACAATAAAGTATATTACTATTATTATTACTATAAGAAGTGTCTGGGCCATCTGTGCAGGGGGGGGGAAATGCTACAAACTTAAAAGGCTGCTCTTGCAAATAAAAGGGGATTTCTTACACCCACTTTGCAATGGGGTGAGTGCATTTCATAATGGTGGGGCGTTCCTGAAGAAGAAGAGTTGGATTTGTACCCCGCCCTTCACTCGAAGTGTCAGAGCTGCTTACAATCGCCTTCCCTTCCTCTTCCCACAATAGAGGGGTAGATGGGGCTGAGAGAGTTCTGAGAGAACTGTGAGTCTGTGACTGATCCAAGGTCATCCAGCTGGCTGCATGTGAGGGAGTGGGGAATCGAACCCAGTTCTCCAGATTAAGAGTCCGCTGCTCTTAACCACTACACCAAACTGGCTCTGGGGCAGCTGTGAAGTACACTCTTCCAGGAACGTTTTACTTTTATTGAAAAGCCATAGATGCAGTAACATGAACACTGTTAGGAATGGTGGACTACCTATGCGCGTAATAGGATATAGGGCATTTGTATGCGCCCGCCCCCCCCAGCAATACCCAATTAGGTGGACTCCCGCGTGCGGGAGATGGCAAGAGTCTCTAACGGTAGCGAAGCTGGGAACAAAGACAATCCCACGGAAGGTAGACACCACAACTCCTCCAGTAACTCTTTATAGATAAGCGTTGCAGCTGTGAAGCAATTAAGCTCATGGGAAGGAATGCAAAGCAGTTAGAAAGCCTCTCCACACTCATGGCAGCTTAGCAGACACTGAGAAGGCCCTGTTTTGCACGGTGGCTGATCTGTGATCTTAATTTGCTTGGGGGCTGGAACTGCCCCTATCAGTTTGCTGGTACCTTGTTAGTACTTTTTAAAAACTAGTTTCCTGCCATTTGCAGATGGATGATATCTTTGAAGAGGAAGAGGATGAAGAAGAGGAGCTCTTTTTCTCTGCCTCTGATCTCTTGCAAATCCGGGAGGCCCTCTTCCTTCTCCTGAAAAACTTACTGAGGCTTCTTTCCAAGTTCTCCCTGAAAGAGAAGCCACAGTGTGTCCAGGCATGCATCCAGGTAGGTCATGCAGTCGGGAGCAACGGGTTGTTACGTAGATGTGGCAGTGAGGTGAGTGTGTGTGTGTTTGTTCCGGCTGCTGAGCCCGCTACTACTTGGAGTGGCAGCAGGCTTTTTTCTTTTAATGTGACCTTGTGCACCTACTGGAAGTGGGAAAGGGTAGCTCTAGGAATCGCTGGAAACTCTGATTTTATGATAGAGTTTCTGCCAATTCCTAGAGCTAAACTTTGTCACTTCAGGTAAGAATTTATGGTAAGTACATTAAAAAAAGATTATCCTGCAATGCAGGCACTATCTGGCAACCCTCGTGTGTGTGTGTACACACACCAAATGAATTTGATAGCATGTCTGTTACCAGTGATTGTAGTGAACACTTAGTGTAGGCTGCTCTGGATTTGGGAAATACCTGGAGATTTGGGAGTGGAGCCTGAGGATAGCAGGGTTTGGGGAGGAGATGGACTTAAATGGGGTATCATGCCATTGGAGTCCATGCTTCAAAGCAGCCATTTTCTCCAGGGGAACTGATCTCTGTCACCTGGGGATCAGTTCTAATTCTCCGGATCTCCAGATCCCACCAGGAGGCTGTCCACCCTATGGACATTAGCTTAATTGGCTTTTAAAAAGGAATTGGGCAGGCTCCTGGCACATGAGTCTATCAACAGCATTTTGTCATGATAACTAAGCAGATCTTCCATGCTCAGATGCAGTATCCCTACATCTAATCACCAATGGCCGGCTCCTGTGCAGATAGGCAAATCTGCACAATGGGGCTAAACCTGATTTGGAGGTAGCTCCTTCCCTTCCCAAGTTGACTGAGATGTCTGTGCATTTGCAGTCTGCACAAAAGAGCAATCTAGAGTTCAGCAGCTTCATGGATTGTCATAGCAACCCAAAATGGCACACGCACAGTTGGTGGCAAGGAGCAGAAGGAGAGGTGAAGAAGGGAGCTGATCCAGTTGCTGTGGGGAGGAGGAGAACTTGGGGGGGGGAGTAAACCAGTGAAGAGTTGGGGGAGCAGGAGATCCTGCAAAGTAGTAATTCCATGCTGGCAACAAAGGGGAAAGAGATGTCCACCGTGGGTCCTTACAGGTCTTCTCCCGTGTATTTTGGGTACTAGATAATGGCAAAGGAGGTCTGTTTCCATGGCCAGCTGATGAGTTTCCCAGATAACATCTGGCTGGCTACCAAACCCTTGAGTCTGGTTCAGCCAAGGACTGTCTTGTGTTCCTAACCTGTGGGCTTTCTAATAGAAGGCCACTCCAGTGGCTAGCTCTGTGTCCTGATGCCACAGGTCAAGTTGCAACGGGACCAGAACAGTGGGCGACATACTGTCAGTCTGATCCAGAAGGGGGGTTCTGGATCTGTCAAATATTTGCAATTAAGATTGCTACATGGAGTCTATTGAGAAATGTTCTGGCCTTTTGAGACCCTCCCTTGCCATAATTTCCTCATTGCCTTTTGGATTTAGCTGCAGATGCTTCTAAAATGTGAGATGTGTAGAATCTAGTGCAAAAAAAAATCCAGTTTCGGTGGCATGACTCAGTGAGTGAACTCAACAAGCCTTTAAACTTTAAATGCCTTCTAGCTGTGCCCAAATAAAAACTAAATAATATTGGCTTTTAATCGCGTGCAGCTATTTTGGTAGCCGAATACAGATCTCTTATCTGTATTCAGCCGAATAAATACCCGAAAATACTAATAAGGTATTTTTCGGTTATTTATTCGGTTCGGCATGTACCAAGTGCACACCCCTAGTAGAATCTCCAAAGGCACGGTGGCAAAGCTTTGTTTCCTAATTTGTTCAGAGTGGGGGTCATTGTGGCTGCTGCATGATTCTTCCTGGGAATGCCAGCTTCCTTTTGGGTAGTGCAAAAGTTGCCAGATTGGAGTATGGCGGCGGAAGGGGGCAGATTCCAAGACCAGTCGGGTCTCCTGCAGATGACAGGCTTACAAGGAGGCCTAGATGAGATTAGCTTTCCTCCACATGCTTGAGCTCTCTTTTTAAATCCCATTTGTGTTTCTCATAGATCTTTCTTGACTTCTTGAGTTTTGAACCTTGCCCACTCAGCCTTGAGCCTTCAGAGAGCATGTGAGTTATCGCGCCTTAATTGGAATGCCATTTGTAGAGTGCATAAAGCTATACGGGTGTTGCAGGCGGAGGGGGGGGATTCTATAGCTGTGTGTGTTATGTGTCATCAAGTCAATTCTGATTCATGGCAAACCCTGTGAATTCATGACGTCCAAAACATCCTGTCCTTAACGGTGCAGTCAGGGGTCTGGTCTGTAGGAAGAAGCTTACCCGTCACGATAGTCCAGTACCCTTTACTAGTACAGCCCACTGGCGCTATCAAATTCTGTTGCTTGCAGCAGAGAAGACACAATTACAATCTACACAGCACTGAACTAGAATTAAGTGAGGCTTCTTTCACCCAGGCCTTGAGTGGGGAACTGAAATCAGTTTGGGAGGACTTGCTTAAAGGCACACACTCACACGCACATCACAAACAGCCTTGCTCAGGACTTGCAAACTGAAGGCTGTAGCGTCCTTGATTGAGCCCATCCACCTCATGTTGGGTCTTCCTCTTTTCCTGCTGCCTTCGGCTTTTCCCAGCATTGTTGTCGTTTCCAAGTAAGTCTTGCAGCTAATCCAGTGGGATCAATTTGGCTGTCTGGACTTCAGGCATTTGCCATTTATGAAATACCTTTGGGGAGTCTCAGCCATGAATTGTCTGCGTGGGGCTGCATTGGCACCTCGGAAGAGACCCAGCAGAAAGCCTCAACTTTGTTTTCGGTGCAGGACTCCTGATCAAGCCAAGTATGTCCCGGAGCTTGCGCATCTCGGTTTGCGACTCCTGTGCTCCGCTCTTCACGGCCTGCAAGACAAGGTAAATAGGATGAATTCGCAAAGGTGTTTGTGATCTGTTTATTTATTTGATTTTTACCCTGCCTTCCCCGCCGAGGCAGGCTCAGGGCAGCTATGAAAGTTCTTCACCTGCCTACCAGCAGGGCTGGCCCATCCATGGCTCAAAATGTGGCAGGCCCCTAGCATAGGGTTGCCAGGTCCCCTCATTGCACTGGCGGGGGGGTTGGGGGTGGGGACATCGCACGGCACGCTGACATCACCTGGAAGTGACATCAGCTCGGGGGCAGCGCTCTGCTTTTCGGGCAAAACTCTCAGGTAAAAATGGCCTCAAACCACAGAGTTTTCCCAGAAGGCAGAGCATCCCCCCTCCCTATTGCACTGACACACTGATGTCACTTCTGGGGGTGGGGGGATTTCCTCCTGCTGGCCAGTGCCAGGCCGGAGCCCGCCAAAGCGGGGAATTCCCCTGCCCCCACCCGGGGAATGGTATCCCTACCCCTAGCCCTGCAGATCTGAGTTACCTGTTGGACTCCGGTGTTGGCTGGAGGAGGGGTGTGGGTCTCCTCCTTCAAGGTTCCTTTAGTGAGGCTTGCCCTAGGGATAGAGAATGAGGAGGGGTGTTTTTACAGCACCCGCTCCTGCCAGTGAGCTCTACCTGGCAGCTTTAGGTGAGGCCTGGCCATTCCTTCCAGGGCTTACCTTTTAAAGGGTCACCTGGGGGGTAGGACAACCGTGGTCTCCCCCACTCCCTCTCGCTTGGGGGGATGCTTGTGGGAGTGGCCGGCTTCCCTCCAAATAGGCCCTGGCCCTCCTGCCTTTGCCCCCGTGGCCTCGCAAAGGGCCTCCCTCTTTGCCCCCGTGAGCCTGGGGACGATCACGCTGCCTGGCCGCATTCACAGGAACCCCGTCAGCTCCCGTCCCTGGGTGGAGTCTGAGCCACTGCATCCGCCTCCCCCTTCAGCCTCGGCTGGTCTCCCCTCCGCAGCTCCCAAGTCATACCGGCCTCCGCCGGCAAGGGCTGTATCTGCTGCAGTGGCCAGTTGCACCGTGGCCCTCCTTGCAAGTCGTTCCAATGCCGCGTCCTCCAATGGTCTCCGTCGCTGGGTGGCTGCCTCCTGCACTCCGCTGGGCACTGCCAAGGGGGACCTGGCTTCGGTGGTTCCTCTCCACCAACTCTTCAGCAGCTCCCCAGTGTCCTCCTCACCTGGGCCAGTAAGTGTGAGGGCACTGATCCCGGGCAGTACCCTGAAAGACGGCTTGAAAAGAGCCCGTTAACGCGGCTCGC
Source organism: Gekko japonicus (assembly GCF_001447785.1). NCBI lineage: Eukaryota > Metazoa > Chordata > Lepidosauria > Squamata > Gekkonidae > Gekko > Gekko japonicus. The sequence goes on from NW_015161497.1 coordinate 11,480, forward strand.
GTTTGCCTTGGGCAGGTCAAGGGTTTGCAAACTGGAATATTGTCCAATTGCTCTCCTCAAATGCCGTTAAAAAACACTAATGTGGGTATAGAAAAGAGCAAGAGTCCAGGAGCACCTTAAAGACGAACAAAACCTGTGTCAGGGTCGGCGCTTTTGTGAGCCGCTGCTCATTTCTAGGCAGACTAACGCGGCTACCCATCTTGATAATGTAGTTATGAGAAGAATATCCTGCTAGTCTTTACATAAGGACATAAGAGAAGCCAATGCTGGATCAGGCCAGTGGCCCATCTAGTCCAAAACTCTGTCACACAGTGGTCAAAAATACCAGGTGCCATCAGGAGGTCCAGCAGTGGGGCCAGGGCACTGGAAGCCCTCCCACTGTTGCCCCCCCCAAGCACCAAGAACACAGTGCGTCACTTGCCCCAGCCTGAGAGTTCCTATCTCTACCTTGTGGCTCATAGCCACTGATGGACCTCTGCTCCAGATGTTTATCCAGTTCCCTCTTGAAGCCGTCCATGCTTGTAGCCGCCACCGCCACCTCCTGTGGCAGTGAATTCCATGTGTTAATCACTCTTTGGGTGAAGGACTTCCTTTTATCTGTTCTAACCCGACTGCTCAGCAATTTCAGTTTTCCCCTTGCTCTCTCTTTTTGCCTGGTGGTCCCCCCCGCCTGCCCCCCGAACTGCCACCCTTTTTGTACATTCTCTTCCTGCCTGTCTCCCCTGAGTCCTGAGCAGGCACGGATTGAAGGAGTGGGTAGGTGGGGTTGGCAGTGGAGGGGGGGAGGGTATCTAGGACTGCTCTCCCACAATCCCCCACTTGTGCTGTCTGATGTTCTTTCACCTTTAGATGTGTTCCTTGAGCACCGGGGGGAGACTCTTCCTATTCTCCGGGGGGGGGGGAAAACTCTTCCTGTTCTAAAAACAAAATATACCTCTTTCTGTTCCCAACCGCAAATCTCTCCCATGATGAATCTCCAACCGGACGTGCATTTACTTGTGTCGCCTGCTAGAGGGAGCTGGAATACTGTCGCACACGACTGCCCTGTGACATTTCGCAGGGAGGGGGAGGCGAGTGGGTTAGAGAAGAATTTTCGCACCGTTTTCACCGGGGCGAAGACAAATGTCAGACAGTGTTTCCCAGATTCCTGCAGTTATCCGAGAGGCGGCTCTTCTTGTTTCATTCTTTAACTGCAGTTCTAGAACATCCCCCGCTGAACTGATTGGAGGGGGGGGCGGGGGGGAGTGCTCACTCTCCCCCCCCCCCTTCCCTCACCCCCTGTCAGTTGATAGGAGTAGGAGGCAGGGAATGGCAGCTAAAATCTATCACGCTAAAATAAAGTATGCTGTCCTCCTTCTACTGAAATCGGAACCTCAGTTTGATCCTGATGAGAGATTTTCCAGCGCCCCTGCGTGCACAATAGTTGGGATCGGGGGCGGCACTGACGCAAAGTGGAAATTAATACACAAGCTGGTAGGTGGGGCAAGGACAGTTCAGCGTGAAAGTCACAAGGCACCTCAAAGATTAATTTATTTTGAGAGATGCGAGCCAAGGCCTGCGGTTCCAGATGCATGAAGTGTTACAGTCCCTTGGTAGGCAGATAGGGATATGCCCATGCCCAAAGTGACAAACAGCAGGGCAGAAGAGGGGAAGGTATTGCAAAGAGAGACCAGAAGGCCCACTTCTCATGACCTACATGTGCTACGTTACATTACAGAGCATAGCTGAGCACAATCCAGTGAACGGACTAAATCAGGGTTGTCAAACATGCAGCCTGGGGGGCCAGATCAGGCCCCCGGAGGGCTTCTATCAGGCCCGCAGTGGAAGTGGCTGTCTTCTGCTGCTTCTTCCAGTTATGCTGCTGCTGCGTCATCGTAGCTTTGCAGCTTACAGATACACACCTGAACAGCTTACTCAAGATTGCATCAACACATTTTGATGCAATAATTCAGAGTAAGAGGTGTCAGTTATCAGACACTGTTAAATAAACAAAATATTGCAAGAGTGCTAATGTTTTAAGCATGTTTTTATTTTAAGTAAAAAAAAAACACCTTTGTGTTTGTGTCCTTTATAAAGTTTATATCTCCACTACCTGGCATTACATTTTATGACCCACATGACCCGGCCCAACAAGGTCTCATTTTTGTCAGTTCCGGCCCTCATAACATATGAGTTCGACAGCCCTGGACTAAATGGTCCTGCGAAGGAACAGACTTACAAGCCCCTCTGTTCCCTTTCATCCTGGGGGTTCAGAAAAGCCCCCACTGCCATCCTAGGTCTCCACCTGGCAAGACAACCCTTTCCCTTACTCCCAGCTAGTGTGGGGCAGTCTTGCATACTTCCACCCTACCACACTCAAGGGATGGTGTGTTCAACGACTGTCCCTCCCCTTTACCACCCTTTGGAAAGCAGAACTGAATAGGCAAGGTGTGGTTATAGAGATCAGACTTAGAGCATTCAAAATATATGAACGTTTAATAGAGTACACATGATATATATAGTCATAAGGCTGAGCAAAGATATAAAGAAAAGGTGAAATTGTGAAATCCTCTAAACTCATCTTAAAGTGTTTAATCAGGATAGGCTAGTAATTCTTGAAGCTGTAGCATTTAGAAGTTCATCATTACCTCAGTTTTCAGAGTAGGGATTTCTCCCATTGTCCTTCGACAGATGGTCAGGATGGAGTTCCTAGATAAAGATGCACAAGGAGAAGAGAGAACAAGAGCGAGTGCTTCTTCCTCACATCCTAAGAATTTATATTCTGTTCCGGGCAGTCCATCTTCCTGACCCCAGAGGAAGAAACTGTATCTTGCTATTCTCTCTGTCTCAGTCTCTGTCATATCTAAATGGATAATCTAGCAAGTTGTTAGGTAGTGAACCTTTGTCTTACTCTGACCATAGCCATTTACACCCGTTAGCCCTGAAGTGTTTGATGCTTGTTGTTTGATTACACATCCCATGCAGCAGCTTTCGTTTTTGAGCCATGTGAGCTTGCAGCTGGGTCCCAGCCACAGACAGAGTGCAATCCCAATGGCTGAATAGTGTGTGGGGGGTCACTTCCAGGGCGGGGGCATTTCTACACAGAGCCAAGCAGAGTGGATTGCCCCCAGTAGTTGATGAACTAGCAATATGAATATTGAGTAAGCACGGACCCATGAGGAGGGTCAGCTGATTTTTTTCCAATGAGCTAACCATCGGGAGTGCAGGTGGCTCAGTGGTAGTGGACCTGCTTGGCATGCAAAAGTCCCAGGTTCAGTCTCTGGCATCTCTAGTTAAAAGGATCAGGTAGGAGGTGACGTGAAAGATCTGGACAGCTGCTGCTGGTCTGAGTAGACAACACTGACTTTGGCGGACCAGGGGTCTAGTTCAGTGTAAGGCAGTTTCATGTGTAAAAAGTTGTCTTAATTCCATATCAGGAAGCTGGAAGGGCTTGCTGATTATCATTAACTGTTGGGAGAATTGTCATATTGAAAAGTCATTCTGGAAATATCGGAACAATACTCCGGCTATTTAACAAAAAGGCTAGCATGCTCTTCCCCATGTGGAAATAAAAGGGGGCGGTGAGGGGAGACTAAGGAGAAGTGTCTGCCTGACAGCGTCAGCATCGTCCCGATTCTCAGCAGGGGAGTGCTCCTAGCTTCCGTTGTCTCCCCCGACACGACTCCCGATTATGTTATTGAGAGTGATACTGTCAAAACAGGGTCATGTTAGGGAAACGGCAGCCATGTTGGACATTGCCCACCCCACGCCTTCAATATTGGGCATTTTACTGATCTGGCAATGTCCAGCTGCAAGCCCCTAGTAGCCATTCCCGGATCCTATGGAGTCCGCTAAGCATTAAATCTGCATACAGATTCCAACTCAGCGGCTTCCCGCAGGAGTTTCCTTTTGGAACCCTTCTACTGAAGTACTGCCGCCTTTAAATCTATTTCCAGCTGCACTCACAAAAACATCTGCCACAAAACATCTGGCTTTAAGGTGTTCTGTCACTTTTTGATGTTCTGGCTGCGGCAGACAAACATTGCTACCCTCTGGAATTTGTCACCACCCAATTTGGGTGCTTATTGACGTCAGACTGGGATCTTTTAGGTGGAAGCGTTTCTTGAGGTTCATAAGCAGTTTCCAGGGGCCTTTGCAGCCATTTAACCCTTTCTGGAACTCTGCACAAATCCTGCCTCTTTTTTGGCCAAACACAGCCCACCAGCACGCAGTGTTCCCTCTAAGCTGTGGAGTCCTGTGAGCAAAGATTCTACTTTGTGACCTACTGGCATTAAAGTTGTGAGCGAGCAGTTTGGCTACTGCATAAATTAGTTTGCTCTGAGCCATCCTTCCTGAGCTCAGACAAAAAACCCGTGTGCTGGAGGCTAAAAAACTGTGAGCTAGCTCACACTAACTCAGCTTAGAGGGAACACTGAAGCAGTATGCTGTGACCTTTAAAGTTCATGGCAATGCCAGAGCGAATACTGATGTGGCTGGCAGGGGAAGGCGTCTCAACCTGTTTAATCTATCATTAAACCATCACTAAAGCCATCATTAAAGCATTATTGTATCTAAAACAGAGCATGGACCATGCTACATCCTTATACACATTGCTTAGGATTTCTCTGTATGGCTTTTTCCTCTGCACCACACCACACTACTGGCAGAACTTTTCTGCCAGCATCTTTAACTCCTTAGGCCCCACGCCCTCTGATTAACCTCTTTGCCATTGCAGGGGAAAGACAGGTTGGCTTGGGCAGGTGAGATCCCATTCATGGCAATGGATGAATCCAGAGGTTTGTCTGTGATTGATTCTCTTTGATCTGCTCTGGAGTTGTCAGTACACTGCACAGATGAAAGTACCTGGCTATCCTTTCCACTGGGAAGACATCTCACCTAGAGTATCGTGTTTAGTTTTGTGCACCACAATTTAGGAAGGGTATAGACAAGCTGGAACGTGTCCAGAGGAGGGCAACGAAGATGGTGAGGGGTCTGGAGACCAAGTCCTATGTGGAAAGGTTGAAGGAGCTGGGTGTGTTTAGTCTGGAGAGGAGACGACTGAGAGTTGATATGATAACCCTCTTCGAGTACTTGAAGGGCTGTCATGTAGAGGATGGTGCGGAGTGGTTTTCTGTTGCCCCAGCAGGCTGGACCAGAACCAACAGATTGCAATTAAATCAAAAGCGTTCCGACTAAGCATTAGGAAGAACTTCCTGACAGAGCAGTTCCTCAGAGGAACAGGCTTCCTCAGGAGGTAGTGGTGGGCTCTCCTTCTTTGGAGGTTTTTAAGCAGAGGCTAGATGGCCACCTGACAGCAATGCGGATTCTGTGAACTCAGGCAGATCATGAGAAGGGAGGGCAGGAAGGGTTGCCTCAGTGCTTAGTTCTCGTGGCCCTTTCTTATACGCCCAGGGAAATGCTGATTGCCACTTTGGGGTCAGGAAGGAATTTTTCTCCAGGCCAGTTTTGGCCGGGGACCCTGGGGGCTTTTTGCCATCTTCTGGGCGTGGAGCCGGGGACACTGGAGGTGTGTGTGGGGAAAATATTTGTGAATTTCCTGTATTGTGCAGAGGGTTGGACACGATGACCCTGGAGGTCTCTTCCAACTCTATGATTCTGATGAAAGAGGGAAAGGCAGCCTGGCCAGCTTGTCGGTCACAGTGCCTCCTTCAGGGGTCTCCTTGAAGACTGGCCCTGCCTTGTGGCTGGGAACAGGTTTCAGGTTGAGCTCTCTGGTGCCCAACCGGTAATTTATGAGGCTTAATTCGTTGTTTCCTTGCTCTCCTCCACCATCCCCCTTCAACACAGACTACAATTTCTTCTCGAGAGAGAGAGAGAGTGGGGGCCCCTCACCAGCCAGGAGGAACCTTCTCAGCTAAGCCCTGTTCCCGGGGCCAGGCTAGAAGGGAGTCCTGCGTGCAGCCATCTTTACAGTCCCCCCCCCCCCGCCAGCAGAGCCTATGAATGAGGGGACAGAGGACGGTGCAGCAGGTGCCCCACCTCAGCCGAGAGGCTCTTTGTTCCCTTGAACCAGAGTAACTCCATCAAGAAGAAGAAGAGAAGAGATTGGATTTATACCCCGCCCTTCACTACCCAAAGGTGTCTCAGAGCAGCTTACAAACTCCTTTCCCTTCCCCTCCCCACAACAGACAGACACCCTGTGAGGTAGGTGGGGCTGAGAGAGCTCTGACAGGAACTGCTCTTTTTCAAGAACAGCCCTTATCGGAACTAATGCTTGTCCAAGGCCATCCAGCCAGGTGCAAGTGGAGGAGTGGGGAATCAGACCCGGTTCTCCCAGATTAGAGTCCGCGCACTTAACCATGACAGCAAACTGGCTCTCAGCTCCTGTCTGCTGAGCCTCATACCGAGTCAGACCCTCGATCCGTCAAAGTCAGTCTTGTCTGCTCAGACTGGCACCGGCTCTCCCGGGACCCTGGGAAAGAAAGAGGTCTTTCACATCACCTTATCTTTTAAACGGGAGATGCCGGGGATTGAACCCAGGACCTTCTGCATGCCAAGCAGATGCTCTGCCACTGGGCCACGGCCCCTTCCCAAGCTCATTTCTTTCCCTCTCTCTTCTCTGGTAGGCTTGCACGGAAACGAAGCTTCCCGGAGGTAGCGATTGGCTTCGTTTTCCAGGGAGCTAATTTTGGATTCTGAGAGGGAGTTGTTGCTTGGTCACGGCGCTTGGGGAGGCAGAGCCCCCCCCCCCGCCCGCCCCAAGGAGGAGGAAGAGGTATTAACTGGAAGCCACCCCTGCTTGCCGCCTCCAATGGGAGCGGCAATTTGAAAGGACAGAGATTGCCCTCTTGCCCCTCTGTGGATGAAATTCACAGAAAGAATCCCCACTTTTCTATGGAAGGTTCATGGCTGGGCAGCAGGGCACCTGCTTGGCATTCCAGATGGTCCCCCTGGCATTTCCACGTAAAGGGTTTTGGACTGCAGGTGTTGGAGGCGACCTTTCTCTGCCGGAGACCCCGGAGAGCTGCCGTCAATCAGAGGAGACGCCGAAGCTAGACAGACCCACGCTCTGACTTAGTAGAAGGCCGTTTTGTTAGATAGTCTGACGTCACCTGACGTATGGGGGACTGAGAGCCGGCGGCACGGGGAGCCCCTCGATGTCCCATCTGTCAGTGTTGTGGGTTTTTTTCTTCCAGACTCTGCGCTGGGTGTTCCATCGGCTTCTGCCCATCGTCGTCATGCTGTCAGGGAGAGGAGGATCCGGCGCGGCGCCTGCCGCTGTTCCACCTCAGGCGATTAGTGCCAGCAACCAGGCCGTCAAGTTCATCAGGTGAAGCACCAAGCCATTGTCAGTGGAGGTTTTCTGTCCCTGCATCTACTGCTTCTCTGAGCTTCTTCTGCAAATCCAATAGATTGACCCTGTAATGGAGACCTGATGCAGTTGTGGTGGTTAAGAGTGTCAGATGAGGGCTTTTCGTTGTTGTTGTTCAGTCGCACACTCGAATCTGACTCTTCGCGACCCTAGGAAGACCTGAATTCAAACTGACCTTGGGCTGGTCAGTCTCTCTCAGCCTAACTTACCTCGCAGGGTTATTGTGAAGACGAAGAAGAGACTGGATTTATACCCCGCCCTTCACTCGGTGTCTCAGAGCGGCTTACAATCTCCTTTCCCTTCCCCTCCCCACAACAGACATCCTGTGAGGTAGGTGGGGCTGAGAGAGCTCTGACAGAAATTGCTCTTTTTCAAGAACAGCTGTGCTAGAACTATGGCTTGCCCAAGGTCATCCAGCAGGTGCGAGTGGGGGAGTCGGGAATCAAACCCGGTTCTCCCAGATTAGAGTCCACACTCTTCACTACCCCAAACTGAGGGGTGGGGTTGGGACAATACGCACTACCCTGAGTTCCTCTGAGGGCAGGTGAATTAAAAATGGATGGGTGAACGGACTTTGTGTTCCACTTCAGTGCTGAAGCTTTTTACGTCTACATCTCTGGAACAGTGAGGACCCAGCAGCTTAAAAATAAAATAAAATGTGCTTCTGATTTTCAGTTGCATGTTTCTAATGGTTGAGGCCTGCTTAAGTGGTCTGTAAATACTGGGTGCCGTAGCATTTTTTTGGAGTGAAGTGGATTTGGATGAAAGACCACTGGGAATCCCATGTGAAAAATAAGAAGCTGGGGAAAGATGGTGTTTGTGGTTCAGTTTTGTGCCCTACTCCATGAAATGTAAACTGAATTCTTTGTGCAATAAGATCAGTAGACATTTTAGGATCCGTGCGGGTGAACAGTAAAGCCAGAAGTACGCCTGAGGAGTCGGGGGTCTGCTTTCTGTTCAAATTACCAAATTCCCGTTCATAGGAAACTGGAGGTCATATAACCTGTCAATCTGGCCTAATGGTTCGAGCAGCCTGGAGAATGTCACTTGCCCTGTTTATATCCATGCTAGTAGTCTGCGCCACATCAAAGGCCAGAGAGACAGAAAAAAACATCAGTTTTATAATTTACAAAAGTTACCTGGAAGAAACTCGTATTTGCTACAGGTGACCAAGCAAGTGGTTTTTTACAAGCCTCATCTAGAGGGTTCAAAACTCTACTTGGCTGTGTTCAATATCTCTCAGCCTTACTTGCCCCTGCAGTTTTTGTATTCACTGCAGCCTAAGAGCACCTTTTCCATTAGTATCTCTGTGTTGGGAAGACACTTGTTTTAATTTGTGCTCGGTAAGGCGGGGAGGGCGGGCTATAAATCAAATAAAAATAAAATAAAAGAACTTGCAAAAGTTCCTTTTGTGTTTGCGTCCTTGACTTAGAATCATAGAATGTTAGAGTTGGAAGGGACCTTGCAGGTCATCTAGTCCAACCCCCTGCACTCTGCAGGAGCATAGCCAAAACATAGCCCTACAACATACCCAAAAGATGGTCATCCAGCCTTCACTTGAAATCGTCCAGCTAAGGAGCATCCACCACCTCCCGAGGCAGACTGTTCCACTGCTCAACCACTCTTACAGTTAGGAAGTTTCTCCTGATATTTAGCCAGTATGGACTCCCTTGTAATTTCCACCCATTAGAGCTAGTCTTGCAGTCCGGAGCAAGAGAGAATAGATCTGTTCCATCTTCTACATGACAGCCCTTCAAATATTTGAAGACTGCAATCATGTCCCCTCTAAGCCTTCTCTTTCCCAGGCTAAACATCTTTCTTTCTGCCCAACAAATTTGTGAAACTCCTGTGGATTTTGTTTTTTTTTAATGCAGCTCTCTAACCAAGGATCTTGCAGAAGTTGCTTTTCCTGTACTGCGAATCTTACTGCAGCACATTTGCATCAAGGTGGGTTCGATCATGCCCTTCTCTATGGCAGCATACAAGCCTCTCCCTTCTGCGAAAGGAAGGTTAATTTTCTTCAAGTGGCTGTGACATTGTAGCAGGAAGAACTGACAGAAGAGACAACGGGCAATCCAAGCAAGGTGTTTGAGTTGACTGTCGTGCCTTACACTAGCTTGAACCTCCTATATTAAGTGCGCGGGACCTGCCTTTCCACCCAGCTTAGGGACTCTAAGGCAGCAAAGATTCAAAACCATAAGAGAAGCCATGTTGGATCAGGCCAGTGGCCCATCCAGTCCAATACTCTGTGTCACACAGTGGCCAAAATCCAAGTGCCCTCAGGAAATCCAGCAGTGGGGCCAGATCTCCAGAAGCCCTCCCACGGTTGCCCCCCAAGCACCAAGAATCCCTGCCCCAGACATAGTTTTCCATCTAAGACCTTGTGGCTAATATGGACCTCTGCTCCGTTTGTTTATCCAATATCCCCTCTTGAAGCGGTCTGTGCTTGTAGCTGCCACTACTTAAATCCTGCGGCAGTGAATTCCACATATTAATGACTCTGGGTGAAGAAACACTTCCTTTTTATCTGTTCTAAGCTTACTGCTCATTAATTTCATTGAGCACCCAACTAATTAAAACAAGCGTTTAAACCTACATACTAACAATTAAGAATATAAGAGCGGTGAACACAGAGTGATTATGCTCTGTGCATAGAGCAGGAGTCACGGGGAGTGGCAGGGGGAACAGGCGAATTCCATCTCTCGGGATAGAATCCTGGGCTGAACCTGACCCCGGGGGCCACCAGCAGCAGTGGCTCAGTGGAAGAGCCTCTGCTTAGCACGCAGAAGGTCCCAAGTTCAGTCCCCAGCATCTCCACTTAAATGGATCAGGCAGTAGGGGATGTGGAAGACCTCTGCCTGAGATCCTGGAGAACAGCTGCCAGTATGAGTAGACAGTGTTGACCTTGATGACCCCAGGGTCTGATTCAGTGTCAGGCAGCTTCATGGGTGCTCAACCCCTTATTTCAGAGTCAAAGGTGTTTTGTATTGAGTCGGTCCCCGAGTCCGTCGTGCACAGTGCCATCTACTCTGGGCAGGTGGCAATTAGCCGGGACCTTAGACAGAGAACAGTCTTCCCCAGCACCTGCTTCCCAAAATGTCAGGGGCTGAATCTGGGACCTTCTGCCTGTCAAGCTCATGCTCCGTTGCTGACCTGCTGAGCTAAGACAAAAATCTGTGAGCTGGAGGCTAAAAAACTGTGAGCTAACTCACACTAACTCAGCTTAGCGGGAACTCTGGTCAAAGGTGTTTTGTACTGAGTCAGTCCCCGAGTCCGTCGTGCACAGTACCATCTACTCTGGGTACTATCTACCCGGGACCGTAGATAGAGAACAGTCTTCCCCAGCACCTGCTTCCCAAAACGTCAGGGGCCAAATCTGGGTCCTTCTGCCTGTCAAGCTCATGCTCCGTTGCTGACCTGCAGTCCTTCAGCACAACAGCGATGGCCCGCTGAACTTCATTTAGACCTGACAGCACTCTGTATTCTTTCTCTTCCAGGTCCCCGATAAGTCTGAATATCGCACACACGCGGCGCTGGTGCTGTCACAACTGCTGTATCAGCTCCCTTGCGCACAGCATGCCGATTTCATCGCGTGGCTCTACAGATATTCGTGCAATAGCAAGGTGAGGCTCGAACTTGCGGCCGGCTGGGGCGCCAGCAGCCGCCTCGACGTGCCGAGCGTCGCATGAGCTGAACGTCTGGCCGGCTTCTCGTCGCATGTGACCCCAGGCCTGTGCCAGGCTCTTCATTCCTGTGACCTCTGGCCTTCTCTTCCAACAGATTTCTTACCGAGTGTTTGCCCTCGATGTCGCCCTGGCCCTGCTGGAATTGCCGGAGAGGGAACACGATGGCTCCTTGTTTGAGGAGCAGCAGGCGTTCCTGAAGCACAAGTTCCTGGTGCAGGTGATGGTCTTCGGCCGGTGCTCGGACAAAGCCCCGACGGTGCGCAGCAAGGCGCTTTCGAGCTTCGCGCAGTGCCTGGAGACGAGAACCACGTCCAGCGTCGAGAACATCCAGGAGCTCCTGCAAAGCAGTAAGCGTGGTGGGAGGAGCGGGTCTCGTGGCTGAACTCGGACCCGGGTGACCTGCTTGGCTGTGGATCTCACTGAGTAGCTGAACCGACCCTGTAAGGTGGTTGTGCCAACAGGGAAATGAATAACCCCTTTCTCGCGGCTCTCGGCTCCTTGGAGTCGGTGGGGTGTTGTAGGGATACAACCAGGACACTTCGGCACAATCAGGACCCCATAAGGGGGTGGGCATTGAGTGGTTTTCTCTCTCCCGTGATCACGGAGTGGGTGGGCTGCCCTGACAGCAGACTTGCAGGGACCTTATCTGGGCTGTCAGGTTGAAAGCAGTCACCTTTCTCTCTTTGCCTCCAAAGCTGGTGTTTCGACGGCGCTGACCACGCATGGGCCCACGGGGTCTTCCTTGTCCAACACAGAAGGTGAGGACGGCAGCCTGAGAACAACAGTGCCTCGCCGATGCCGTGTCTGATTTAATATTCCAGGGGAACTGCATGCTGTTCTACCTGTCCTGTTAGCTCCTCCACCTGGGAGTGTTTTCTGTCTCCCCTTTTTATGGGAACACGCCTTCAGAAAGAGCCTAATTGCCGATAGCACCCTTGGTCACTTCTGCAGACAACATCCTGTTCAGGATCGACACAGGGATCGAGGTTGGAGTGCTCAAGGCCTCCCTTT
>NW_015161497.1:23513-28091 GCF_001447785.1 Gekko japonicus
GGTGGATCGGTCCTGCCTTCGGTTCTCTTCTATAGCTCCAGCATCGTTTCCCAGTTCTGGTTCTTAGCTTCTGCTTTTCTTCCTTGAAATGCTGAACGGACCACATCTCCATGGCTACAGTGCTATGATGTCACACTTTCTTCGGCCCTGGGTGTTTCTCACATCCCACCCCAATGCAGCAGCTAACATAAGCAACCGGCTGTAGCATCCTCATCCTCACCAATCTCTGATTCGTCCCTAATTGCTTAGGGAGGGGATAGGGAGAGAAGAGGCCCTCTGTTACGATTATCAAATCTCTGATTCGTCCCTAATTGCTTAGGAAGGGGATAGGGAGAGAAGAGCCCCTCTGTTAACGATTATCAAAGGAGAAGAAGAAGAAATTAGATTTATACCCCTCCCTTCACTACTTGAAGGAGTCTCTGAGTGGCTTACAATCTCTTTTCCCCTCCCCTCCCCACAACAGACACCCTGTGAGGTAGGTGGGGCTGAGAGAGCTCTCTTGAGAACTGCCCTTGAGAGAACAGCTCTGAGAGAACTTGTAACTGGCCCAAGGTCACACCAGCAGCTGCATGTGGAGGAGGAGTGGAGACTGAAACCCGGTTCTCCCGGATTAGAGTCGATGCTCCTAACCACTACACCACACCGGCTCTCAAAACTGAATGAACCCCTGGCATGCTTTCGTATACTGTATGACATCTGACTTTGCTTTTTTTTTTAATTAAAGGACTCTCCCGCCCTCAGAAGACCTTCCCAACCTTCAAAACTGTCGAAGTGAGCAACGAACGTGATACCAACGATTTTGATGGTACGCTCGAACTATCATTGGGTTATTTGGCTTTCTTTGCTAGCCCTTTTCTTGAGGGCCTGAGTTGTACATGTGTTTGCAAAGATACCTTGGAAAAACCTATCCACCTGAAAGGAACACTAGGTTCCCCCCCCCACCACCTGCTCTGTCAAGAAAGAAATGGACATCTTAAACTCACAAAATATAGTGATGCACAGGAATTTGGGGGTGGAGCTTTTCTGGATAACCAGATAAGAAACAAAGTGGTTGTCTTGCATTCAGGGTCATCTACTTTCAAGTAAATTTAGACAGGTGAAATAATTTGTGAGTGTAAAACTCATGACAGGAATGCGGAGTTGTTGAGATGTGCTGCCTCTGGTACTTTCATTCCTGGATTCTCATTCTTTTCAAATCTCTTTTACCCCCACACTTTGCAGGAAAGGAGGTCATGGCTATGCTGAGACTGAGAGCTGGGGACGAGAAGACCAATGTTAGGAAATCTGCCCTCCAGGTATGTCCTGAGTCTGCTTTTGAGCCCCAGTGCCTAATAATTACAGGTGCAGTTCTCAAAAACACTCACATAATCTGTTGTAAAGATATCAGGTTCCACACAATGTCCACTTGCCATTTGCTGAATCCTGATAATAAACATCCCTGTATTATCTCTCCTGATTACAAGGAGTTGCCTTAGATTGAATCAAAATGTTGGCTTGTCTAGCATGGCATGGTTGACCCCACCTGGTAGCGGCTCTCAGCAGTCTTTGTCAGCCATGCACCTTGAATCCTTTTGACTAGAGGTGACCCCTCAGTCACTCATGGAACATAAGAAGAGCCCTGCTGGGTCAGACCAGTGGTCCAGCATCCCATCTCACACAGTGGCTAGCCAGTTCCTCTTGAGGGCCAATAACAGGGTACAAAGGCCAAGGCCTTCCCCTGATAAGAACATAAGCTCTGCTGGATCAGACCAGTGGTCCAGCATCCCATCTCACACAGTGGCTAGCCAGTTCCTCTTGAGGGCCAATAACAGGGTACAAAGGCCAAGGCCTTCCCCTGATAAGAACATAAGCTCTGCTGGATCAGACCAGTGGTCCATCCAGTCCCGCATCCCGTCTCACAAAGTGGCCAACCATTTCCCCTGGATGTCCAATAACAAGGCATTGAGGCCTTCCCCTATAGGAAGAGATTGGATTTATACCCCGCCCTTCACTCAGAGTCTCAGAGCGGCTTACAAACTCCTTTCCCTCCCCCCTCCCCACAACAGACACCCTGTGAGGTGAGGTAGGTGGGGCTGAGAGAGCTTTCCAGAACTGTCCTTGAGAGAACAGCTCTGACAGAACTATGGCTTGCCCAAGGTCATCCAGCAGCTGCAACTGGAGGAGTGGGGAATCAAACCCAGTTCTCCCAGATTAGAGTCCACACATTTAACCACTACACCAAACTGGTGCCAGTATTGCCTCCTGGCACTGGCATTCAGAGGCCAACTGCTTCTGAATGTGGAGGTTCCATTTTGTCACCATGGCTAGTAGCCACTGATGCATATTCTCTATGAGTGTCTAATCCCCTTTTAAAGCCATCTGTACCTGTGGCATGGAGAAGCTTCCTTTTATTTCAGACATATCCAGACCAAGCAAGTTCCTTGAATTTGGTGGTGAGTCTGGGACTAAGGGAGGCACCTGCTTATGGCGGTCTCGCCACATACCCTTTCTTCACAGCTGAGGGGCAACCAGAGACAGGCAAGACTAGGCTTTCGGTGGCTGTTTGAGCCCCACTGCTGCCGACTCTTATCCTGAATGGTCACACTGGCAATCTTGGGTAAAGGCAGGGCTATTTTTGGGCAGGAACGCACAGGGACAGAGTTCCGTCTGGCTCCCAAGTTGACCACGCCCAGCAGGAACTCATTAGCATAATAGGCCACACCCAACAGCACAACCGCATTAGGATTGGCTACATTAGGGGTGTGGCCTAACATGCAAAGGAGTTCCTGCTACAAAAAAAGCCCTAGGTTTTGACAACAAACAAGGTAAACAGAATAAGAAGCAAAAAGCGGGTGTGGCTGGATGACTATACTTCTGGTAACATGGGGGTGTGGCCTAATATGCTAATGAGCTATGCTCTCATGGGTGTGGCTGGATATGGTAATGAGTTTCTGTCATTGGGTGTGGCCTATTATGCTAATGAGTTCCTGCTGGGCTTTTTCTACAAAAAAAAGCCCTGGGTAAAGGTACTGTGATATTCCCAGAGGGAAATGTCAGCATTTTTTTTTCTTGCCCTCTTACCTCATCTGTGACGCTTGACCACTGGGGGAGGCTGAAAGCAGCCTCAGAAAGTAGCCTGTAGCTCCAGTGGGGTCCTCAAACCTTCCCTCGCTGCTGTAGGGGCTGAAACAGGTGACCTGAGATACAAGAAGTCCCCAAAGGCCCTCGCTTTTCTGGACGCTGTCTTGGTGCAGAGACCCTGTCGGGATTTTTATAGGCTGAGCCGCTTGCCTACAGGGTCTCCTCGCTGTCCCTCAGGCCTTCTAGCCAGGTGAGCCAAATTCACGCTAGAAGTAGGAAGAGAAGGGAGACAAGAAAAAGAAGAGATTGGATTTATAACCTGCCCTTCACTCGGAGTCTCAGAGCGGCTTACAAACTCCTTTTCCCTTCCCCTCCCCACAACAGACACCCTGTGAGGTAGGTGGGGCTGAGAGAGCTTTTTCGAGGACTGCTCTTGAGAGAACAGCTCTTATCAGAACTACGGCTTGCCCGAGGTCATCCAGCAGCTGCAAGTGGAGGAGTGGGGAATCAAACCTGGTTCTCCCAGATTAGAGTCCGCGCACTTAACCACCACACCAAATTTACAAGCTGGAAGCCTTCCCTCTCCGCTCCCCTCTCTGAGCTGCTTGTCCCCTCATGGCTGGACTGAATTTTTTACATGTCTCCTGACTAAAAAAAGTTTAAATGTCTCCTTTCACTGTGTATGTGTGAATGGATTCTTGTGGTGTTTTGCGGCCTATGCCTTCCGGGGCGGTGGGAGGGGGGGCTGCTGTCAGCGCCTTCCCCGTCCTTTGTGCTTTTTAGGGGCGGGGCCTTAACTTTTTTTAAAAAAAAACCCCATACAAAATTGGAAATCTGTTTGTGACGTGCCCTCAGCCCTTGGGATAGGGTGGGCTATAAATCTCACTCAGCCCAATTACTCCAGATTGGTACTGATAATGGCCGAGGGAGAATTCCCGTCCCTGGAAGCTACGTCGGATGATAAATGGCTGCGAAACGTGACCTTAGCGTGGGCAAACACTTGATCTCCCGCAGAGAGATGGATGGCGATGTAATGAAATATGTAAGCTTGAATAAATCACTCTTTAACATTTAAACCCTCACGCTTAGAATATTTTATAGGGGCATAATGAATCGGTCCAGCAGGGTAACGAATTAGCACACATTTGCTGTTGGTTAGTTGGGCTGAAAAGTCGTCAAGTTTCCGTAGCTGTGCATTAAAGGATGATTGACTTGTTCTGGCCCCATCGTGAGGGACAGCTGTCCATTTGGGGAACAAAAGGGCCCGCCTCTGTGTCAGTCTTAGAATCGGGAGCTCATGATGCCCGGATTTAGCAGAAGGTCCTAACCACCAGCGTTCCCTCTAAGCTGAGTTAGTGTGAGCCAGCTCACAGGTGTTTTTTTATTATTGATTCTCCTGAAAAGGAGAGAGTTTATTGCTTTTAATGTCAGAAAAGGGGAAGGTATATAGCGGGACTAAGTAAAGGTTGAGTGCTGCTCTTATTAGTATGTTAATCTTTTGTTAATATTAAACAAATC
>NW_015161497.1:28357-40432 GCF_001447785.1 Gekko japonicus
CCATCTGGCAAGTGCTGCCTCCTCTGAGCTGGCGTGTCTCTTCAAAAAGTCTTGATCAGCTCACAGTTTTTTAGCCTCCGGCTGCCACATTTTTGTCTTAGCTCAGGAAGGAGGGCTCCAGAGCAAACTAATCTGTGCAGTAACCAAAATGGCTCGCTCACAACTTTAATGACAGTAGCTCACAAAGAAGAATTTTTTGCTCACAAGACTCCACAGCTTAGAGGGAACATTGCTAACCACCCCCCCTTCATGCACACACACCGGTGATGGTCGTTTGCAGCTAATTTGGGTCTGACTGAATCAAAGTTTTGCAGCAATCCCAGCATTCTGAGTTTATGTATATTGTTGGGGTGTGTGTGTGGAGTGCCACTTAAGGGGATGATTGCCGTCGCTGACCTTTTCAGGGTATCAAGCGGCTGCCGAGAAGAAATGAGTCATTAAGATGAATGCTTCTTGGTGCTTACGCATATTACCTTCCACCTGGGGGATGCTGCCACAAACATCCTCCTTGTAGCAAGTCGCCCCCATCCTGTCTGCCATGCTTACCCCGTGGATCATCCATGGCATGCTTGACACCTTTGACGGTATCTTCCAGGAGTGGGGAGCAGTGTTCCCTCTAAGCTGAGTGAGTGTGAGCTGGCTCACCGTTTTTTAGCCTCCAACTCACCCATTTTTGTCTTGGCTCAGGAAGGATGGCTCCGGAGCAAACTAGTTTCTGCAGCAGCCAAATCGCTCGCTCACAACTTTAATGCCAGTAGCTCACAAAGTAGAATTTTTGCTCACAAGACTCCACAGCTTAGAGGGAGCATTGGTGGGGAGGGGTCACTCGGTACAGGGAGGCAGTTTTGGGATGTTACGTCCCTGCTAGATGTAGAACAGGGGTGTCAAACATGCGGCCCGGGGGCCAGATGAGGCCCCCGGAGGGCTTCTATCAGGCCCGCAGTGGAACTGGCTGTCTTCTGTTTCTTCTTCCAGTTCTGCTGCTGCTGCGTCATCGTAGGTTTGCAGCTTACAGATACACACCTGAACAGCATACTCAAGGTTACAGCAGCACAGACATTTTGATGCAATAATTCAGAGCAAGAGGTGTCAGTTATCAGACACTGTTAGATAAACAAAATATTGCAAAAGTGCTAATGTTTTAAGCATGTTTTTATTTTAAGTTAAAAGAAAACCCCTTGTGTTTGTGTCCTTTATAAAGTTTATATCTCCACTACCTGGCATTACATTTTATGGCACACATGACCTGGCCCAACAAGGTCTCATTTATGTCAGATCTGGCCCTCGTAACAAATTAGTTCGACACCCCTGATGTAGAATATCCCAGCTGTTCTTAACGTCCTTCTCACCCCTAACGTTTCGCAGCCGAGGCTGTCATCCTTTGGTCCCATCCCATTCTGAGAAGACAGGGGTCACTGGGAAAGACAATCATGCTAGGGAAAGTTGAAGGCAGCAGGAAAAGAGGAAGACCCAACGTGAGATGGACTCACTCAATCAAGGAAGCCACAGCCCTCTGTTTAGAAGACCCGATCAAGGCTGCTAGCAATAGGATGTTTTGGGGAATGTTAATTCATTGGGTTGCCATAAGTTGGAAGCAACTTGGTGGCACACCCTAAATATTTGCAGCGCTTTGGATGTGATACTTGAAATATTCTCCTTCTCCTGGCTTGCCACTTTCCAGAAGTTGTGCATGATAAGGGGAAACTTCGTTTTCCAGTTGAGCGCTTAGAATGGTTGCAGACTGTACAAATCCTGTTATCCTTTGTTAACTTGCACATATTGCACTTGAAAGTTTAATTCCAAGATTTGGTTTTTCAGCTGAACCTCACCGATCCCTTGTGGAGGACAGGTGCGCTTGGGTCAGTCTTCTGCCAGATGGCATATAATGTGGTTTTTGCTGCTGTGTTGTTCACGGTGTTTGTCCCACGCCTTGTCTCTTCCCTAGGTGCTCATGAGCATCTTGAAACACAGCGTGATCCCCTGCTCCCCGGAAGACTTGGCCACACTCCAGGATCGGTGCCGTGATCCTGCCGTGTCTGTAAGGAAGCAAGCCCTGCAGTCCATTACGGACCTCTTAATGGTGAGCGAGGGAGACGGACTCTGTTTCTTTACTGTTAGACGGTGGGTGGGTGGGTGGATGTGGGACTGTGTGTCCCAGTGATCCTAATTCCGTGCTAAGAAAAGCTTAAATTCAGCTGCCCTATGTAAATAATGTAAATGGAGCATATTTGCATAATTTAATCGGAATTTTTTGCAGTTTTACATAATTTATTCTGGTTTTCCTCTGGCCTTGGAGATCTCGGCATGTGCTACCCACTCAGTCTTGAGCGTGTTTCTGTGAATTCCTATGGGCCAGAACCTTTGCTTTTTTAAAAAAAAAAAAGGAAGAAAGGCAAGGTCTGGGGGAAGGTGAATGTTCTCAGTCTTGCTCACACTGGGCTTAATATTAACCAACACCACCAGGAAGCCAAGAGTTATGCAAAGTTTGAGTCCAGTGGCAGCTTTAAGACCAACAAAGTTTTATTCTGGGTCTAAGCTTTCACGTACATGGACTTTAATCTGGGAGAACGGGGTCTGATTCCCCACTCCTCCACATGCAGCTGCTGGTGTGACCTTGGGTCAGTGACAAGTTCTCTCAGAGCTGTTCTCTCAAGGGCAGTTCTCAAGAGAGCTCTCTCAGCCCCACCTACATCACAGGGTGTCTGTTGTGGGGAGGGGAGGGGAAAAGAGATTGTAAGCCACTCTGAGACTCCTTCAGGTGGTGAAGGGTGGGGTATAAATCCAATCTCTTTTTCTTACACTCAGACTGGCAGCAGCTGTCCCGGGTCTCAGGCTGAGGTCTTTCACATCACCTTCTACCTGGTCCTCTTTAACTGGAGATGCAGGGTTGTTATCAGAATTGTTGCTTAGTCTGGCAGAAGTGATTAACTTGCAGCAGCTGAGAACTGTCATCTAAAGTGGTCAACAGCTTGCAGTTTAGATATCTCTCCTGGTGTAACAGCTTTCTATTGGCTTAATTGCTTTTCTTTCTGCACTGAGAACTTCAGCCCCACCAGAAATTTGCCCCATAAGTCACAAAATCCTGGCTACAGGCCTGGACAGAAGGAGTGCCCTACAGGACCAGACCCAAGAGTCCTGTCTGGGGTCAGCAGTCTGTTTCCTTCACCAAGATGTTTCCAGGAGAAGCTTCCAAGCAAGGCATAAAAGCCAACAGGCCATCCCCAGTTTGGGTCCCAACATGCGTATTTAACCATAGAGTTTAGAAATGGCTTCCATTGCTCTTGGGTCAATGGGCAGTGGGACTGAGAAGAGAAATCCTGGTCCGATGTAAGAGAACCCTGTGCCACATTCCAGCAGCTTTTGCGAGCCAAAGTTCATCCTTGGTTCACCACACACTTGGGATTTTGAATCGTGGACTGTTCTTGCTCAGGCATAAC
Source organism: Gekko japonicus (assembly GCF_001447785.1). NCBI lineage: Eukaryota > Metazoa > Chordata > Lepidosauria > Squamata > Gekkonidae > Gekko > Gekko japonicus. The sequence continues at coordinate 31,795 of NW_015161497.1, forward strand.
TTCTCCGTCCTGATCTCTGTGCCTTTCCAGCCACTATTGGTATTCTAGCAGCTTGCTTGCTCGGCCTCTGCATTTGCAGGTCCTTCAGGTCTTGAGTAGGGGTGTGCAAAAAAAACGTTTTTTTCCAGGTTCGGGTAAATCAGACCCGAAAAATATTGGTAAATGCCGAATTTCCCCAGTAAAATACTGGTAAAGTATTCGGATTGGGCTATATTCGGTATTCCCAAATATATTCGTGTCCAATTTACACCACCCCAGGGAAAGGAGGCATGTTAGAATGCCTTCTTTCCCTCTGGTAGACCCTACAGATTTCCCTGTCAATTTCACTCCCCGCCAGTCAGCTGGGAGTGAAATTAATAAGGAGAAAGTCTGGCTCTCTGCTTTCCCTTCTCTAGCTGATAGATTGTAGCTGGAAAAGGGCAGGCAGGGAACCTAGGCATGTTTACAATGCCTTTCCCTCCCCGAGATCAGGGAGGAAAAGAAAGGCATTTAAACAGCTGACTGGCGGCTGAGCCTTTTTTGTATAATGAGACCTTTTTCATATAGCAAAATGAATCCGAAAAAAGCTGGATAATTACGGCTTTTTCGGGTTCAGCTATACCAGTAGCCGAATACAGAACTGTGATCTGAATTTGGCTCAAATGATACCCGAAAAATACCAACAAGGTATTTTGGGGTATTTTTTCGGTCCAGCTATAGCCGAATGCACATCCCTAGTCTTGAGGCTGGACTCTAACCAGACTTCCTTTTGTTTCAGTCTCACCCTGATGACGTCCTGATCCAGAAGGCCTGGCTGACAGGTGTCGTTCCCGTTGTCATGGACTGCGAGAGCTCCGTGCAGGAGAAAGCCTTGGCCTGCCTCGACCAGCTCTTGCTGGAGCCCATAAAGCACAGCAGGCACCACGAGGCCGGGCAGAACCTGGCCTGGGATCTCCTGACCCTGCTCACGAAAGAGAGTCAAGAACTGAGGTGCGGTCAGTAGCATGCAGCCGTGAGTGGACCTTTCTTCTTGGGGACCTGGCCTGCAGTTCCACCTCCAATTCCTGGCACGCAAGCCCCACTGAAATTTGAGGCCTGTGTGCCTGGGTCAAGCCTGGTTCGTGTATGCAGGAGAACGATGCGGAAGAAAGAGCTCCACCCCTTTGGGCTTGCAAGTGCAGGGTTCCAGCTTTGCAGGTGGAAATCTAGCTGAGCAGGGAGAAAGGTTTTCTCTGTCCCACCCACCCACCGTTGCTTGCCACGGTGGCTTGCAATTTGCAGGGAGTTCTCAGCATAGGAAAGCATTCAGAAGCATCAATTGGGTCTCCAGCATTATGCCCAAGGGCACCTTGGCACACCCTGACGCCTTTTCTGGTGCCCGCCAAGTGTTTTTAGGGAGTATTTGAAGGGCTGTCAGTTAGAGGAGGGCAGGGAGCTGTTCCCGTTGGCAGCCCAGGATAGGACTCGCAGTAATGGGTTTAAATTATGGGTGGGAAGATTCCGGCTGGATATGAGGAAAAACTTTTTGACAGTAAGAGTTGTGCAAAGGTGGAATCAGTCACCTAGGGAGGTGGGTGCGCTCCCCCTCCCTGGCGGTCTTTAAGCAGCGGCTGGACAGACAAACACTTGTCAGGGACGCTCTAGGCTGATCCTGCACTGAGGAGGGGGTTGGACTAGATGGTCTGTCTGGCCTCTTCCAACTCTCTGAGATTCTGTGATAAGTAGCTGGGGCCAGGTAGGGCTTTTGCCAAGCAGGGCTTCAGACCAGAGATTTGATTGGCTGTGCAGTTTTTTAAAAATGTCGCTTTGGCAGCAGCTGCCAATGGTAACACAGCACAGATCCTCGTGCTGTGACGTGAAGCTGTGGCAGTCCTTTTGCGGCTGGCTCCGCCTCCTGCAGCAGCCACCAGGCCAGAATTCTAAAAGTGCCCACAGGCTCAAAAAGGCTGGGGATTCCTGGTGTAAACCCTGAGTCGGAAGTTGTGAAGTCTGTTCTACCTCGTCCTGGTGTGAATTGGGCCTTGGCCTTTGATTGGAGAGGCCTGTGATGTGAGGGTATGCTGTCATCCTCCATGATAAATGTGTGTATCTCACACACCTTACTGGGGGCAGAATTCAACTTTCTGAGAATTTTAGCTTTTGTGTCGAAAGGCTTGCAGGTGTCAGAGTGTACCGACATCTCAGGAGGCAGAGGGATACCCGGCAAGATTTCTGTTGGCTAGTATCAGAGGTGGAAGGGACCTCTGGGGTCATCTAGTCCAACCCCCTGCACAAGGCAGGACATTCACAAACACCTCCCCCTCCACACCTGCAGTGACCAGTGTTCCCTCTAAGCTGAGTTAGTGTGAGCTATCTCACAGTTTTTTAGCCTCTGGCTCACACCTTTGTGTCTTAGCTCAGGAAGGAGGGCTCCAGATCAAACTAATGTATGCAGTAGCCAAATGGCTGGTTCACAACTTTAATGCCAGTAGCTCACAGAGTAGAATTTTTGCTCTCAGGACTCCATAACTTAGAGGGAACATTGGCAGTGACCCCTGCTCCATGCCCAGAAGATGACAAAAAAACCTCCAAGATCCCTGGCCAAACTGGCCTGGACAAAAATTGCCTCCTGACCCCCAAAGGTGGCAACCAGCATTTCCCTGGGCGTGTAAGGAAGGGCCACAAGATCTAAGCCCTGAGGCAACCCTTCCTGCCCTCCCTTCTCACGATCTTCCCAAGTTCACAGAATCCGCAGTGCTGTCAGAGGGCCATCAAGCCTCTGCTTCAAAACCTCCAAAGAAGGAGCCGTGACTGGTGACGGAAAGTGCCATCAAGTCACAGCCAACTTATGGTGATTCCTCATGGGGTTTTCAAAGTAAGAGAGGAAGAGAGGGGGTTTGGGCATCTGCCCGGCAACCCGGGACTTCCTCAGTGGTCCGTCTCCCATCCAGGTGCTAACCAGGGCTGCCCCTGCTTCACTTCCGAGATGGGGCCAGCTCAGGGCCCAGCCACGGCTAGCAGAAGCGTCATTAAGTGATGGACATTAAGAAAGCGTTCCACAAATAAGCACAGAGCGCTCTCCCTCTGCGTGTGCGATCGCGACTCTGAATTGCGGGCAATTGCTACTGCAGCCCCTGGGTTGCCAACTCACTTTGCGTTGGCCACCTTTGACCAGAGCAAGGGCTGGAGGAGGCCAGCAACGCTGACTTGGCCCGCTGCTTCCTCTGTGCCAGCGCTGGCAATGGGCTCTCCAGCGCCCTCTCCTCAAGAGCGGCGGAGGAGGCTTTGGCAACAGCCTCTCCTGGGATTATGAACACCGGTGCCCTTGGCTCACCTTGGAGTTTATTTTTATTTTATTTTTTTGTCTTGCTCATAGAAACGGGGGCTCTTTTATGTTTTTCCACGTGCTGCCAAGAAACTATATATTTCTACGAGCCTTTTCTGATGTTGGTGGCATTGTGCTTTGAGAAGGCATGAAATAAAATGTATTTTAACAAAAAAAAAATGGGGGGGGAAAGAAACTGGGGTTCCTAAGGGGAGCCCCCTGGAAGGGCCTTCGTTGCTCTCAGACTGGCCTGGTTTGATCCAATGCTCCCTCTAAGCTATGCAAAAATTCCCCTTTGTGAGCTCCTGGCATGAAAGTGGCGAGCGAGCCATTCGGCTACTGCGTAAATGAGTTTGCTCTGGAGCCCTCCTTCCTGAGCGAAGGCAAAAACCTTTGAGCAGGAGGCTAAAAAAACTGTGAGCTAGCTCACACTCACTCAGCTTAGAGGGAACACTGGTCTGGAACGCCTTGGGGAAAGCAGTGGGGGTGTGTAGAAGGGAGTTGCTTTGGGATGTTGGGCAGTGCTGGGAGGGCAGAAAGGAGAGCCGCGGGGGAGTCAGTTTGGATTCCGGGGCTGTCGTTTGCCTCTCCTTAGTCTGGTGCTTTTTTTTATTTTGAGCAGTGGCTTGTCAAACGCTCATCAGGAGTACATCGGCGGAGGGAAGCAACCCCTCAAATGCAATGTTCGTCTTCAATCCGGTGCACAATATGCTGCTTGTCTGTGACTAAGAATACCATCCTGTCTCTTTCCAGAGCTTGTAGGAAGCAGGGGAAGGGACGGAGCCATGAGTTTTTTTCGTATATATATATATATATATATACTGACAAGGACACGAATGCCAATTAAGAATACCTTATGTTTATTAGTCAACAGCGTGTGGCGCTTTCTGAAATAGGATGCTGATGCACCGGTCGTGCCGCATCCCGGTTTGCAACGCTGGCACGAGTCCTGCTCCGGGCCCTTTGGCAGCAGGCTTTGCCGTCTCTGTGTTGCGTGCCAGATCCAAGACACGCCTTGCAAGCCCCACACCGCCTCCAGGCTGTGAGACAGGAGAATCTGTGAATCAAAGTGGGGTGATATTTCAGCATAGAGAACTAGGCTGTGCGGTCACCTGAAGTCGTGCAGATAGCCCACGCCAAAAAAGAGGGTGATCAAATCCAGATATGGAGACTGTCTCTTAAATTGGTTTTATCCCTTGGATTTTTAAACAAGGCTCTGCAGAGATTTCTGGTTATCTCAACAAAGTAACCATGGGACTGGGAACTGCATTGGGGCTGAATGATCTGGAAATCTTCAGGGAGATCTGTGTTCAAATCCCTCTTCTACCTGGCAACTCCGTTGGAAGTTACTGGGTCTCAGTCTAAGCTACCTCAAAGATGGTTATGAGTTTGGCCAAGGATCCTGGAGGGGTTTTTTTTTTTGCTGTCTTCTTGGCATGGAGCAAGGGTCACTAAGTGTGTGGGGCGGAGGTATTTGTGAATTTCCTGCATTGGTCAGAGGGTTGGACTAGATGACCCTGGAGATCCCTTCCAACTCTGTGATTCTACGAACATGGGATAGCCCCATGTCTGATGCCCTAGATTCCTTGGGCAGGGTCTCTTTAGCTGTTCGTCTTCTGGATTTCTTGCAAAAAAGAGCAGAAGTGTGTTTCAAGTTTAACAGTGTCTCTTGTTGATGCATTCCTTATTGCATGGAACTCCTAAAGGGGCACTGGTGTCTTAATGCAGATCTAAAGAACCGTCTTGTGCATAGCTGGGGGTGGGCGGTTTTTTCCAGCCCAAGAGCCACATCTGTCTCTGCTGCACATGGAGAGGCTGTGGCTCAGTGGTAGAGCATCTGCTTGGCATGCAGAAGGTCCCAGGTTCCATCCCCGGCATCCCCAGTGAAAGGGATTAGGTAGTAGGTGATGGCGAAGGACCTCTGCCTGAGACCCAGGAGAGCCACTGCCAGTCTGAGCGGACAAGACTGATCTTTTGTGTGTATATATTTTAGAAAGCAAACTAATAATATAAAGAGAATATCATGACAATTCCGGTCTTGATGGACTGACAAGTCTGATTCAGTGTAAGACAGCCTCATGTTTTTCCATGCTCACTTTTCAAGGCTAGATGCTGAGGGTCAGCTATTTCTGTTTCCAGCACCTGAAAAGTCAGCCCTCAAAAAGCAAGCAGAGACTAGGCTATCATCTTTCCGCTGCGCCGCTAAGGGCTCTTGAGCAATTCAAGGCCTGTGCATCATTAATCTTCAGGAAATCTTCAGGCAGGCAGCCCCATCCCGGTGCAATAGCAGGACAAAAATCCGAGTCCAGTAGCGCTTTAAAGACTGATGACATTTCCCCAAGGGATAAGCCTTTCTGAGTCCAAGCTCTCCTCATCAAATGCAGATGGAAATTTTTGTTGGGTCTTAGCTGCTACCGGGCTGGAATTTAATTTTTCAGGCATGTCCGGCTGCTGGCTGGTGCTGCATTCCAGGAAACTCATGCTTGCAATAAACTGTTAAGGGGCTTTGAGGGCTGGAAGACAAGACCCCCCGGTCCAGATGTGCCCCCCTCCCTGGTGTAATCCACCTGAGTCTGGTCTAGCTGTCCTAATGGGCTGTGTTTTCTCTCTCTCCCCTTCTCTCTCTCTCTCGTTGCCCTCTTTCGCAGCCGCTACTTGAGCAAAGCTTTCCGCGTCTGGTCCAAGCAAGGCCGCTTCTCCTCCACGTTTGTGAACGTGGTCATCTCTCACGTGGGCACGGAGCACTCCTCGCCCGCCTGGATGCTGCTGGCCAAGGTGGCTGGCTCCGCCCCCAAGCTGGACTATTCCAAAGTCATCGACACTTGGGGGGAGATCAGCAGGCAAGTAGGCTCTGGGGGGGAAGTACTCTGAGAAGTAAAAAAATCTTACACGCCCAGGGAGATGCCGATCGCCACTTTGGGGTCAGGAAGCCATTTTTTTCTCCAGGCCAGTTTGGCCGGGGATCCTGGAGGGTTGTTTGTGTGTTTGTTCGTTTTGCCGTCTTCTGGGCATGGAAGGTTGGGGGCAGGGCCGTAGCCATAATTTTTTTTTTTTACTTTGGGGGGCATTTAAATAAGTCGGGGGGCACTGTGTTGGGAGCAACAAGAGAGTAAAGGTTTTTTAAAAGTGACGTGAGAGGGAGAGGGCTGGGGCAGGGAGCAGAAGTGCCCTGTGGCACGCCTCGCCCGCAGCCAGGAAGAGGCACACTGCCGGCAGGCAGGGCAGGGTGATGGCTCAGCGTGGCATGGCTGTGGCACACACAAAAATAAAATGAACTGGCTGGATGGGAAGTTGGGAGGCCTCAGCAGTAAGTCGGGGGGGGCGAGATGCCCCACTGTAGCTATGGGCCTGGTTGGGGGTGGGAGGTGTGAATGTCCTGCATTGTGCAGGGGGATGGACTAGATGACTCTCGAGGTCCCTTCCATAAGAACATAAGAGACACCAATGTTGGATCAGGCCAAAGGCCCATCCTGTCCAACACTCTGTATCACACAGTGGCCAGAAATACCAGGTGCCATCAGGAGGTCCAGCAGTGGGACCAGGACATTAGAAGCCCAACCACTGTTGACCCCCCCAAGCACCAAGAAAACAGAGCATCACTTGCCCCAGAGTCCCTATCTATACCTTGTGGCTAATAGCCACTGATGGACCTCTGCTCCATATGCTTATCCAATTCCCTTTTGAAGCCGTCCATGCTTGTAGCCGCCACCACTTCCTGTGGCAGTGAATTCCATGTGTTCATCACTCTTTGGGTGAAGAAGTACTTCCTTTTATCCGTTCTAACCCGACCGCTCAGCAATTTCATGGAGTGCCCACGAGTTCTTGTATTGTGAGAAAGGGAGAAAAGTACCTCTTTCTCTACCTGCTCTTTCCCATGCATAATCTTATAAACCTCGATCATGTCACCCCTCAGTCATTGTTTCTCCAAGCTAAAGAGCCCTAAGCACTTTAACCTTTCCTCATAGGGAAAGTGTTCCAACCCTTTTATCATTCGAGTTTCCCTTTTCTGCACTTTTCCCAAAGCTATAATATCCTTTTTTAAGGTGTGGTGACCAGAACTGCACACAGTATTCCACCTCTATGACTCTAAGTTTGGGTGCAAAGAAGACCTCCTGCCCTTGCCTGGGGCAGCGACTGAAATCAACCAGGCCGGTTAAGTGTCTTACCCCATGGACAGGGCACTTCCTCCATTCAAAGTTGCTTTGCATTGAATCAGACTTGACCCAACTGATCCATAATCATCCCCTTTGACCAATGGCGAGTGACTTCGGGCCAAAGGTCTTTCTCCTCCATTCTGCCCAAGGTGACCGGGCTTTGAGTCGTGGTCCTTTGTGCATACCGAGTAGTGTTCTGTACCGCTGTATTAAGGCCCTCATCCTGCCCCACCACAAACCCACAACAAGAAACAGTTGCATTGACAAGTCTGGTGTGCAGAGGCTTAAGGAAAGTTGCCCAGCTGCCTTGTAAAGAAACTCAGAGCTGGTTCCTGGTGATGACGTATGCCCATCTGTACAGAGATTGTTCCAAAGCACAGGATCTGTAGAATTTGGGAACAGACCTGGAGGTCAGAATGAATGAAGCAGGGACAGCAACAGTGCAGGATGCAGAGCCTGTATAAGATTAGATTCCCTTCCTAAGGACGCTTAAGAACATAAGAGATGCCAATGTTGGATCAGGCCAAAGGCCCATCCACTCCAACACTCTGTATCACACAGTGGCCAGAAATACCAGTGCCATCAGGAGGTCCACCAGTGGGGCCAGGACATTAGAGGCCATCCCACTGTTGACCCCCCCCCCCAAGCACCAAGATGACAGAGCATCACTTGCCCCAGAGTCCCTATCTATACCTTGTGGCTAATAGCCACTGATGGACCTCTGCTCCATATGCTTATCTAATTCCCTTTTGAAGCCGTCCATGCTTGTAGCCGCCACCACTTCCTGTGGCAGTGAATTCCAAGTGTTAATCACTCTTTGGGTGAAGAAGTACTTCCTCTTATCCGTTCTAACCCGACCGCTCAGCAATTTCATGGAGTGCCCACGAGTTCTTATATTGTGAGAAGGGGAGAAAAGTACCTCTTTCTCTACCTGCTCTTTCCCATGCATAATCTTATAAACCTCAATCATGTCACCCCTCAGTCGTCGTCTCTCCAAGCTAAAGAGCCCTAAGCGCCTTAACCTTTCCTCATAAGGAAAGTGTTCCAACCCTTTTATCATTCGAGTTTCCCTTTTCTGCACTTTTTCCAAAGCTATAATATCCTTTTTAAGGTGTGGTGACCAGAATTGCACACAGTATTCCAAATGAGGTTGCACCATTGATTTATATAGGGGCATTATGATATTGGCTGATCTGTTTAC
>NW_015161497.1:41162-44747 GCF_001447785.1 Gekko japonicus
AGAAAAAGAGGTTCAGGAGCTCATTAGCATAACTCATTAGCATATGCCACACACCCTGACATCACCGGAACTGTGTCAGAAGGCAACACCCACCGCTCCACTGGACTGTTTTGGATTGCTAGCTATTGGGGGGGACATGCAGATCTGTCCTCGCAGAGGAGGGAGATCTTGTACCTGAATAAAACCTGGTCTTAAAGGTGCTACTGGTCTGTTTTGGGCTGGGGGGCTGGGGGGGCCTCTGCAGCTTACCTGGCTGCTTCTTGCTCTGACTGAGGGCTGCTGGGAGCAGGGGGTGGGGCTTGTTGCATGTGCCTGCCCCCTGGGCTCTTTACTGCCGGAGCTCCGCTCCTGTGCTCTCCTGCAGGAAATGACCCCTGCCCCTATCTAACCAAAGCTCCCATTAGATAACGAAACCTTGCAGGTGCTGGTAATTACCACGGCACACAGCCTCCCCTCCCTAAAGGTAGAATCCTGCCCAAACGTAGGCTCCTTTCTGATCACTGCGGCTTAGCGATGTATAAACTCATTTCTCTCATCCCTTACACCGCCGCTCTCTCGTCCCAGAGCAGGGAAATGGCGGGCCCATTCCCAAAGCAAGGGAAATGCAGGCGACGCACCAAGTGGGCAGCACGGTGGCTTTTGCAAACGCAAGCCAGGCGGGCTCCCGTGGCAACCGTTTGTGGGAGGATGTTTGTCGTGTGACTTGGGAGGTCCGAACCACTCCAGCAGAACCTGCCCCTTCATGGTGTTCAGTAAAACACCGGAGAACAACGGTTTTCAAAGGTGCTCCCAAGAACCTGGGTTTCCATGCCGCTTATCAGAGGTCCTGCGATGATGATAATAGCAGAGAAATGTCCCCGGAGGATCTTTTTCTAACCACCGGTGGAGGAAAGTGCCCCAAGTCACAGCCAACTCAGGCAACCTCTGTAGGGCTTTCAAGGCAAGAGACGGACAGAGGTGGCGTGCCATTGCCTGCCTCCGCGTAGCGACCCTGGACTTCCTTGACGGGTTCCCATCCATGTACTAACCATGGGCAGCCTTGCTTAGCTTCTGAGATCTGACAAGATCTGGGCCAGTCCGGACTATGCTGGTCAGGGCTTTCTAACCACTAGTCATCTTTCTTTTGTGAGTGCTGGGGGAGGGGTGCTCTAGAACAGCCGTCAGCGTTTTCAGACAAAGCTGCCTTATACTGAATCAGGCCCTTGGTCGATCAACGTCAGTACTGTGTACTCAGGTGGAGGTCTCTCACATCGCCTACTGCTAGATCCTTTTAACTGGAGACGCTGGGGACTGAACCTGGGACCTTTGGCACGCCAAGCAGATGCTCTTCCCCTGAACCAAGACCCCCCCCCCCCAGAGTTTAACACACACACCTCTGAATTAGCACCGGTCCCACTGAGCTGCAAGCACATGACAGGGAGACATGCTGACTCCCAGTCCTATTAGCAGGAAGAGGAGGAGCCAAGATTGTAAGATCACTGGAGCTGGAGACCCCTGGACAGCAGAGGGAGCCAGCTGGACCAGGGAACAGAAGCACTAGAAGGTATACTGTAGCTGAGAGCCAGCCATATATCAGAATGTCGCGGTCAGCCTGGGCGCCAGTCGCCACGGCCCCGCCCCCATGCTCCCGCGGGCCATGGGACTCTCCCTGGCCGCCTGCACGCGGGCTCGTCCCGTCACCGCGCACCTCTCTTCCCTCGCTTCCCTCCCCCTTGGGGATCGCCCCCTGCAGCCCCCGCCTTGCCGCGCCGTTGGCCGGTCCGCGTCGGCCTTCCCCCTCCTCGCTGGGGCTTGTTCTCGGCGGCCGCCGCTTTGCCACGCCTCCGGCCGCTCTGCGCCGGTCTCTCCCGCCGGGACTCCGCCGCTCTGCTCGCTCGCCTCCCGGCCGCTGCTGGAGTTGCCGTCTCCACCGGGACCTGGGGTGAGTCCGGCGACGTCCCCGGCCAGCCCCTCCTTTCTCGCAGCCGCTGGGCACTGGCCGGGACACCTTCCCACCGAAGCGGTCCCTATTTATCTACTTGCAATTTCTTGCTTTCGAACTGCTAGGAACTGGGGCCAGAGACGGGAGCTCACTCCGTCACATGGCACTCAGGTCTCGAACTGCCGAACGACAGACCTTCCTCTGGGCCACCACGGCTCCAACTGTGACGTAGCAGTCAGCTTTCAGAGCTGTTCTCGCAAGAGCAGTCCTCGCAAGAGCTCTCTCAGCCCCACCTACCTTACAGGGTGCCTCTTGTAGGGAGAGGAAGGGAAAGAAAATTGGAAGCTGCTCTGAGACTCTTGAGTGAAGGGCGGGGGTATAAATTCAATCTCCTTTTCTCTCTTCACACCTGCACAAAAGGAGCAGTATTCCCATAAAGCACTGCCCCCCCAAAGGCAGTTCCACAAGGCCTCACAACCCAGCCACTGAGGTTTCAGGACCTACCTGAGCACCCCAAACGACCTGAGGCTCCTTAAGTTTGGGTTGAGGGTTGCTCCCCACCAATGTTCCCTCTAAGCTGTGGAGTCTTGTGAGCAAAAATTCTACTTTGCGAGCTACTGGTATTAAATGTGTGAGCGAGTGATTTGGCTGCTGTATAAATTAGTTTGCTCTGGAGCCTTCCTTCCTGAGCTAAGACAAAAATGTGTGAGCTGGAGGCTAAAAACTGTGAGCTAGCTCACACTAACTCAGCTTAGAGGGAACACTGCTCCCCACCCCTGTTCCAGCTGCTAGGTAGGTGCCATTTTTGTCCCCACCACCATCTGTATGCTGACTTCCCTGCCGTTAACGGACTGGCCTTCCTGGCTGTCCACAAATCTAGTAGAGTAAATGGTCCTTGTCAAGGAGACTCAGTCACAAAAAATCTGCTTGGCGTGCAGAAGGCCCAAAGTTCAATCCCCAGCATCTCCAGTTAAAAGGACTAGGCAATAGGTGACGTGGAAGACCTCTGCCTGAGACCCTGGAAAACCACTGCCTATCTGAGTAGACAATATTGACCGTGATGGACCCAAGGGTCTGATTCAGGCCAAGGCAGCTTCACAGGTGTTCATACGTGGCTCAGTGGTAGGGCAACTGCTTGGCATGCAGAAGGGCCCAGGTTCAATTCCCGGCATCTCCAGTTAAAAGGATCAGGTAGTAGGGGGTTGTGAAAGAACTCCCCCAAGACCCTGGAGAGCTGCTGCCTGTCCGACTTTGGCACACAGAAGGTCTCAGTTTGAATCCCTGGCATCTCCTATTGAAGATCAGATAGAAGGTGATGAGAAAGACCTCCACCTGAGACCCTTGAGAGAGTAGGCAATACTGACCTTGATAAACCAGCGGCCTGATTCCGTATAAGGCAGGTTCATGAGCTCTCTAAGTCAGGATCGAAAGCCACTGCTCTAGAGTCAGACGGGCAGACAGACTTTTTGGTGAGAACTGAGGTCCGCCAGCTCAAGCTAGCTCCAGAATAACTGGGGCTGCCAAGCCGCGGCGGGGGATCCATGCGTCGTCACAGGATCCCTGCCGCGAGGGGACAGCAATACGCGATGCACTGGCAGTGCATCACGTATTGCTGTCCCTCCGCGGCAGGGGTCCTGTGACGACGCATGGATCCCCCGCCGCCG
>NW_015161497.1:46170-62814 GCF_001447785.1 Gekko japonicus
TCTCTGGGAATTTCCCATGCTGGAGTTGGTCACTTTACCACCCACAGTGCAGACCAAACTTTGCAGGGAGGGAGGCATGCCTATGCAGGCAAAGATGCCATCAAGTTTTGGGAGATTCGTCAGATGTCAGCGATTTTTGGGAGGTTCCCCCCCCCCCCCGAAAAAAAACATTTTTTTAACAAACTGAGATTTGTCTACTGGGTCTTAGGTTGCCAACTCTGAATCGGAAGATTCCTGGAGATTTTGGGGTGGAGCCTGAGAGGGCAGGGTTTAAGGAAGGGAGGGACTGCAGCGGGGAAATAGCGCCATAGAGTCCACCCTCCAAAACAGCCATTTTCTCCAAGGGGACTGATCTCTGTTGCTGGGAGATCAGTTGTAATCCCAGGAGATCTCCAGCCACCACCTGGAGACTGGCAACCCTAGCTGGGTCCCTGGATTTTTAGATAAAGTCATCTATTGAATCCTAGATCTGTGCTCCCAAATAAGCCCATATCACCCTCTTTGGTGCAGCCAGTTTAGTGTAGTGGTTAAGAGAAGCGGACTCTAATCTGGGAGAACGGGGTTTGATTCCCCACTCCTCCACCACATGCAGCTGCTGGGTGACCTGGGGTCAGTCACAAGTTCCCTCAGAGCTGTTCTCTCAAGGGCAGTCTTTGAAAGAGCTCTCTCAGGGTGGCTGTTGTGGAGAGGGGAAGGGAAAGGAGATTGCAAGCCATTCTGAGACTCCGAGTGAAGGTCAGGGTAGAAATCCAATCTCTTCTCATCTCTCTTCTTCTTGTGGAAGAGGTTTCTCGTTAAAGGAGAAAACCTCTCTTCTCAAGCACATTATCTGGGGTTTCCACCTTGTCAATAAGGTGCTCCAAGACAGCTTTCCTTTTCCCGTTTGGAGACTGGTACCTGGGACGGGAAAGAAGGAAAGGAGTAATGGTTCTGTTCCTCTGCTGTCAGCTCCTTTGGTTTGTTTTCCACGGGGTTGGCAGCAGTCAGAAGGAACTGGCGGGAAACCGGGGGCCCGCCCTCTGGGCATGCATGGTTGGAGTCTCTGGGCATGCTCAGAGGCGGGGCTCCGAATCCTTTCGAGCTTGATAGAAGTTTCCCGAATCGGAGCTGGTGCAGGCGCCTAACCCCATAGATGTGAATGCACAGATGACCCCTCGAAGATTGTCTGTTGCAGGTAGGCGACCTGTTTTTCTGCTTCCTTGGCAAGCATGAAACCCTGTTCTCTCCGTATCGCAAACAGGCGCTGTTGAACGAGATCTGTGGGGGTCTCGTGTCTGTGTGTGAGAGCTGCATCTCCAGTGTTGTCCTAAAAGAGGGAGGGGCAGAGCAGCTACAAGAGGACGCCTTGGTAAGTCAGACCGTGCAGGGTGGGTTTTCCCCCGATTGAATCTTGAGTTCCTACCTTCCTTTAGACCAGCCGGTAGCTTGAAGTTTCCTGAACCGGAGTTGGCGCAGGCGCCTAACCCCATTGCTGTGAATGCACAGATGACCAATGTTCCCTCTAAGCTGTGGAGTCTTGTGAGCAAAAATTCTACTTTGTGAGCGACTGGCATTAAAGCTATGAGTGAGCGATTTGGCTGCTGCATCAATTAGTTTGCTCTGTCCAACCCCCTGCACAATGCAGGGAATTCACAAATACCTTCCCCCCAACACTCTCAGTGACATCTGTTCCATGCCCAGAAGATGACCAAAAAACCTCCAGGAGGATTCCTGGCCAAACTGGCTTGGAGAAAAATTGCTTCCTGTTGTTTTTGCTGATTATTGTTTTGTTTCCCTTTTGACCTCCCCTGGCAGGTGAGGCATCTCTTCACCCTGGGCGAGGCCGCTCAACTGTGCCCAGCTAAAGTGGAGAAGCGGATCTTCTTGCTGATACAGTCCATCTTGGCAAGCCCCGTTGCTGCGGAACAGTGTAAGGCAGGAGTCCCCAACCTTTTTTGAGCCTATGGGCACCGTAGGGATTTTTTTGAAGAGGTGGTGAGTGCCATCCCCAAATGGATGCTGCGGGAGGCAGAGCCAAACCCAGAATGGCTGCTGCAGGGGGCGGGGCCAGACATGATACCCTCCTCCTAGTTTTGCAGTAGAATCGTAGAAAGGGGGAAGGGAAAAAGTGAAAGGGGGGGGGATAAGAAGAAGGAAAGCTCGAAGGGGTTATAAGCCCACACACTGACTAAGGAAAGCCACACACTGACTACTGCAGCCATAGAAAGCCCTCTCATTTAAACAAAGGCCGCTAATAACACACCCTGCTTTACAGTGGCCCACTTTCTGAAGAGGTAAGTGGGTGCCAGGGAAAGTGCCGGCAGGAGCCAAGGTGCCCATGTGCACCATGTTGGGGAACGCTGATGTAAGGACTTCCCTCCACTTGTCCTGCAGTTTGCAAAATGTAATTGGTACCTCCTTTGGAGCTGTGGTGGCTCAAGTGGTTAAGACGCTGAACTGCAGGCTGTGGAAGGTTGGTAGTTCAGCAGTTCGAGACCCGGGGTGCCGCATGACGGAGTAAGCTCCCGTCTCTAGTTCCAGCTCCTGCCAACCTAGCAGTTCGAAAGCAAGAAATTGCAAGTAGATAAATAGGGACCACTTCGGTGGGAAGGTAACAGCGTTCCGTGCGCCTCGGTGTTTAGTCATGCCAGCCACATGACCACGGAAACATCTTCGAACAGCGCTGGCTCTTCGGCTTTGAAACGGAGATGAGCACCGCAACCCTAGAGTCGGACTCGACTGGCTTTCGAGCAAGGGAACCTTTACCTTTTTAAAGCTTATACTGACCTTTGATTGCTGATTCTAGCATCGGGTCCTGCAGGTGACGACGACGATGATGACGATCGCCCAGCAACTCAGCCATTGTCCCAGTTCAGAGGCTCCGTGATGCCTTCCGTGGTCCGAGCACACGCCTTCATTACACTAGGTAGGTGGCGGTATTCTTTGGGCACACAGTCTTCTCTCGATCTCCTCCCTTCCGGGTTGTCACTGATATCAGTGGAACCAGCTGAGATTCTGTGATCCAGTTTGGTGTAGTGGTTAGGAGCGCGGACTCTAATCTGGGAGAACCAGGTTTGATTCCCCATTCCTCCATATGCAGCTGCTGGTGTGACCTTGGGTCAGTCCCAAGTTCTCTCAGTGCTGTTCTCTCAAGAGCAGTTTCTGTCAAGAGCTCTCTCAGCCCCACCTACCTCACAGGGTGTATGTTATGGGGAGGGGGAGGGAAAGGAGATTGTAAGCCGCTCTGAGACTCCTTCAGGTGGTGAAGGGCGGGCTATATAAATCCAATCGCTTCTTCTTTTCCTCTGCAGCCATGAAGAATAGAAACTTGGTTTTAATTTTTGTTAAGTGAGATTTTTCTGAGTTGCTCAGTCACTTAGCAGCTGATATCAGCTTAAATTTTTCCCATGTAGCAGCTGTAATCTTGTGGGCGTGCCATTCTCTCCTTGACGCTAGCCCAGCTCTGTGAACGAATGCACAAGCATTAACACTCACCTGCCCTTTGCCTTTGTTAGCACATCAAAGCACATTTTCAGAAATCTTCTACCGATTTAAAGCTTCCCCACCTGATCACTTACGACGGGTTACCATGCAGCTAGCTGCCTGCCACCTGTTTAGTTTTTTAAGGTTCTGCATTTTACCACCTTCCACCCCACTCGAATAGCCAAGGGGAAGAGGGGGAGGCCGAAAAAGCCCACGTGGATTCTTGATCGCTGCAGCGGCTTGTAAAACCTCTGTGTGGTTGGAGCTGCCACCTGCGGAGTTCTTGGGCGGCCGGCATGCCGCGATTGTTCATAGGGTTCCACCCTTTGATGGTGAAAGGAGGCTGGCAGTCTAAACCCCAGTTTGTCAGTAGAGACCACCCATAGATCTGTGCTCATAGGGACAAATTTGACTGTTGAGTGTGTGTGTGTGTGTGTGTGTGGAGGGGGGGGAGGTATTTGTGAATTTCCTGCCCTGTGCAGGAGACTAGATGACCCTGGAGGAACCTTCCAACCAGTGTTCCCTCTAAGCTGAGTTAGTGTGAGCTAGCTCACAGTTTTTTAGCCTCTGGCTCACACATTTTTGCCTTCGCTCCAGAAGGGTGGCTCCAGAGCAGGCTAATTGATGCAGCTGCCAAATGGCTCGCTCACAACTTTAATGCCAGGAGCTCACAAAGTAGGATTTTTGCTCACAAGACTCCACAGCTTAGAGGGAGCACTGCTTCCAACTCTATGATTCTTTGATTCTATGAGTGGGGGGTTGGGGAAAACAAGCACTCTTCAAAGGCAGCAGTGGGAGGGCCAGATGGTCTGTAGCTTGTGTTAGCCAAGGAAAGGCTTGCAGTGGGGTCTCCCCATGCTCTTGAAACCTCTCTGTCTTGAGATGACGATTCAGTCGTAGGGTCATTTGTCTCTGATACTCTTCTTCTGTCCAGGCTCTGCTTTTGTGTGCTTTGCTATGGCTGTGCACATGCACACACACGCGCATGCACACACGGAGCTGTCTTATATTGAATCGGGCCATTGGTCCATCAGTGGCAGTGATGTCTATAAGTAGCTGACTGGCAGCTGCTCTCCAGGCTCTCAGGCAGACGTCTTTCCTATCACCCTCTGCCTGGTCCTTTTAACCAGAGTAGAGATGTGAAAAAACCGGAAAACTTCGGGGGGGAAACTTCCCCCCGTTTTTTTTCCCTGAAGCCTTTTTTGTTTTTTTCCGAAAAATTGGAAAAATTGAAAAAAGGAAAAAAAATTGATTATGGAATGTTTTATTTTAACATTCCTCAGTGCACAGAAATTAGATCAATCTGATACTATATATATATAGTATCAGATTGATCTAATTTCTGTGCACTGAGGACAAGCAAGTCCTAGGTTACAAACTGAACCCTCCAATGCAAGAACAAGATGCATTTCTTCCTTTAGGAGGTGCGATTGTCAGAAGAAAATAAAAAAGGTTTCAGTTTTGTTTTTGCATGTGGGTGGGTATTCTGTTTGAAATAATTGTTTGGATACACTATATTTTTAATATGCTAGTTGTGATAATTTCATGCCAAGTAAAAATGTCCATAGTCATATTTTATGTTCCTAAAGTAACAGGATGACTTTTCAATCTAGAAAAGACAAAAGAAATGCTAATGTAGCATTTTTTCAATTTTTCCGAAAATTTCCGAGTTTCAAAATTTCCGGAAATTTTACATCTCTAAACCAGAGATGGCCGGGAATTGAACCTGGGACCTGCTGGATGCACAGCAGATGCTCTGCCACTGAGCCGCAGCCCATCACCACTAGAAAAGTATCCGAATCAAGTCTATCTTGTCTGCTCTGTCTGACAATGGCTGCCCTGGCTCTCAGATCAAGGTCTTTCCTCATCCTCGACTACCTGAACTATCAAATGGAGAGGTCGAGGATCGAACCTGGGACCTTCTGTGTGCGGAGCAGATGCTCTTTCTCCGAGCCCCAGTCCCTCCCGCTCAGCCTCCCCCTCCGGTTCTGTGATAGGTAAGCTCTGCCTGCAGCATGAGGACCTGGCAAAGCAGTGCATTGCAGCCCTGGCTCGGGAACTGGAGGTGTCGAAGGACATGGCCATCCGCAACAACGTCGTCATCGTGATCTGCGACCTCTGCATCCGCTACACCACCATGGTGGACAAGTATATCCCTGATGTCTCCGCCTGCCTGAAGGACCCGGAGCCTTTCATCCGGAAGCAGACGCTCATCCTCCTGACCAACCTGCTCCAGGTGAGCACTGCACCTGTCGTGCTTCTTTGGTAGCCACGTTTCCCAATCCACTGCTCTGCTATCTCATGCAGTGTGTCGCTGCACTCAGCTCTGGTAAGCTGGATCGCTGCGAAGCAGTTTTGGATTGCTATAAGAGTATAAAGACTTTTTGCTTTACCACTGGTAAGAGGCCTTCTAATGATCTCATCGCAAAGAAAGCTTTTCAGATATAACGTGGTTGTTAAAAATTGCGATACCCTATTCTTAGTGTCTGAGAATCTTTCATGTCAGTAGAAAGATACTGACATGATTGATGTACACATCTTTAAATAGGCACAGTTGGGATTGCAGTACTACTTATAAAGCACAGCATACGGTTATACGGGAGTGTTAACCTGTTAGAATGATTTCAGTATAGAATGAAACACGTTTTTACGTGGTGTTGCATTGTTTACCCACCATGTTCCCGGTTTGTATTTCATTATACTGAGAAAATAGGCTGGCGGGTGTCTTATTAAGCCTTCTGTCTGGTTTGAGGCAGGACTTCTGCACATGGCTCTGTGTTCTGCCTTCCACAGCCAGCTAATCCGGAATAATTTTTGCAACACAGGAAACGTGGCAGATGACATGATGCAAATTAAAACAGGCATGCAAATGTTCAGTGTCCATAATATACATTTCAGCTGGAGAATGTTTATCCTGCTGTGGTGCAGAATTTGGACTGCCGGGGGACAGAATTCTAATGTAGTACCAAGTGCAGACATGCCCTGAATCTAGGGAAAGTACAAGATACGGAGTAATAATTGCATCATTTAGAGATATAACATTTCTGGCAAACCTGGGTTCATGGGGGAGAAATTCATTTTGGGAGGGGAGTAGAAACTTAGGGGGAAATCGGATGTATGTACAATGATTGATTCTGAACGTACACCACTGCTTTGAGAACCTAACATGCATTAAGTATAGTTAACCCTAATTCTGCTATCCGCTCTCTCTCACTCTTGGTAGGAGGAGTTTGTCAAGTGGAAAGGCTCTTTGTTCTTCAGATTCGTCAGTGTTCTGGTGGACCCAAACCCAGATATTGCCAGGTAAAGGATCATTAGTCCAAAATAGAAATTACTCAGAGCAGAGTTCTTTGTCCATTTTCTGGATATATCTGAATGAAGATGAAGAAGAGGAGGAGGAGGAAATTAGATTTCTCCCCCCCCCCTTCACTCGGAGTCTCAGAGTGGTTTACAATCTCCTTTCCCTTCCCCTCCCCACAACAGACACCCTGTGAGGTAGGTGGGACCGAGAGAGCTCTTTTGAGGCCTGCTATTGAGAGAACAGCTCCGAGAGAACTTGTGACTGACCCAAGGTCACACCAGCAGCTGCATGTAGAGGAGTGGGGAATCAAACCCGGTTCTCCCAGATTAGAGTCCACGTTTCTAACCACTACACCAAACTGGCTCTCATTTATTTATTTATTATTTACATTTCTATCCCGCCCTCCCCGCAGGCTCAGGGCGGCTTACAAGGCATATCGCCAGATAAAACAATACAAAATATTAAAAATACATCACAATTAATAACAATTTTGGTGCTCCTCTAAACCAATTCCAAAGTTAAGATTTCTAAAAACAAGATGGCTGTCCCCTAAAACGTCCCATTCTTACCCAAGATGCCCGCATCCTGATGGCTATACACAGAAATCAAGGGGCTTTGATGGTACAGTGGTGGCGGTGGCTCCTATTCAAAAGCCTGGCGGAAGAGCTCCGTCTTGCAGGCTCTGCGGAACTGCGCTAGGTTCTGCAGAGCCCTGATCTCCTCCGGGAGCTCATTCCACCAGATAGGAGCCGCCACTGAAAATGCCCTATTCCTGGTCGTGACCAGTTTGATGGACCGGGGACCTGGAACATCCAGTAGATTTTGATTCCCCGACCGTAGTGCCCTTGGGGGAACATGCGGGGAAAGGCGGTCCCTCATGAGAGATCAGATCCTCCTCACCAGGAAGATAGGACTTGATTATCCTCATAACCAGCTTTTGTAATGGGAGGGGAATTATTTTGTTCCAGTATTTCCAGTTGCACCAGGGGAGCACATAAATTGGGCTTGGGAGACAACTTTGGCTCTTTTTCACAAGCCAGGTTTCTAGGCCTCAGTGTCTTAAAAGTCTTTGAGAGAGTGCAAGCAATGCCTGGTGAAAATTCAAAACTACTGGAACAAAGTTTGAGTCTAGCAGCACCTTTAAGACCAACAACGTTTTAGTCTGGGTATTAAGCTATTGTGCACACGCACACTTCTTCAGATGTGTTTCTTAAAGGTACCACTGAACTCAGTTTGTTCTGCCGCTTTAGACCAACACGGCTGCCCACCTGCATCTATTCAAAATTACTGTTTGCTTAGTGTAGAGCTCTGATTTCAAAGGCTTTGAGTACATCCAGTCTTAGGACCTGCGATCACCCCAATGCAAGATCCTCCTGCAAACCCATTTCCTCCCATCTAAATGCTTTTTGGAGTGGCTCATGTGGGAAATGCAACATAGGAGTTTAAAATCTGGGGAGGCAGTGGGAGCTGATGAGAATTCCTGCTATCCCTGTAAAGTCCATGAAGATTTTTCAAGCTGAAACTTTCCCCACCTGCCTCTCGCCTTGGAACACTTCCCGTGGGATTGGCTTTGAAACAGGGTGCGACGTGGGAACCGCCTCCTGAGAGGGAAGCCTAAAATGACTGCCATCATCACTGGCGCTTTGCTCCTCTCACAGAGCCCGAAAGTTGGACTTGTCTTATTTTTTCCCCCAGTAGGTGGCATTGTTACAACACCCTTTTTTGGGCCGCCTTTGCTCCACAGAATGATTGCTAGGAAATTGTGTGTGTGGTGTATATTTTAAAAAAGCAACACCCTGCAGTTTTCCGCTTCATTTATTTATGTCACTCCTCCAAGAAACTCAGGGCAGAGTGTGTGTGTGTGTGTGTGTGTGGTGTATGTGTGTGTTAAGTGGTGTCAAGTTGCTTCCGACTTATGATAACCCTTTGAATTAACATTCTCCAAAAGCATCGTCTCGTTAGCCGCCTTGCTTGGGTCTTGCAAACTGCGCCTCCTTGACGAAGTCCGTCCATCTCCTGCTGGGTCTTCTTCTTTCCCTGCTGCCTTCGACTTTCCCTAGCACGATTGTCTTTTTCCAGTGACTCTTGTCTTTTCATAAAGTGGCCAGGGGTACAGTAGCCTCAGTTTAGTGATTTTAGCTTCAAGAGAGAGTTCAGTCCTTGGGAGATCTCAGTGCGGGTGTCGTGTTGGTGTGGCATAGCGGTCAGCGTGTGGAATTAGAAGCAAGGAAGCCGGGGTTCAGATCTCCACTCTGCCACAAGACCCACCGAGTGACCCTGGACTCTGGTCTCTGAGCTTCATGGAGGAGGAGGAGGAGATTGGATTTATACCCCGCCCTTCACTACCCAAAGATGTCTCAGAGCGGCTTACAATCTCCTTTCCCTTCCCCTCCCCACAACAGGCACCCTGTGAGGTAAGTGGGGCTGAGAGAGAAACGGCTCTTTTTTCAAGAACGGCTCTTATCAGAGCTACGGCTTGCCCAAGGTCATCCAGCCAGGTGCAAGTGGAGGAGTGGGGAATCAAACCCGGTTCTCCCAGTTTAGAGTCCGCGCACTTAACCACTACACCAAACTGGCTCTCGTACCACACAAGGCAGCTATGAGGCCAAAACGAGAGGGGGAGACCCACATGCAAGGCTCCCTCTAAGCTGTGGAGTCCTGCGAGCAAAAAGTCTACTTTGTGGGCTTCTTGCATTAAAGTGGTGAGCAGGTGATTTGGCCACTGCATAAATTAGTTTGCTCTGGAGCCTTCCTTCCTGAGCTAAGAGGAAAATGTGTGAGCCGGAGGCTAGAAAACTGTGAGCTAGCTCACACTAACTCAGCGTAGAGGGAGCACCGGGGGAGACCCACATGTGCCGAGCACCGTGAGGAAGGAGGAGACTGAAAGCATAGATAATAAGGATTCCATGTGGTACTCCTAACAATCCCGTGGAGTAGTTTTGGACGAGAGGTAAGGGATTGCCAGAGGGCACAGGATGGACCTTGTGGCTTTGAATCTGTATCACCTCTGTCCTGCGCCCTGCTCGCCATACTGCAGTGGCCAACACCACAGGGATTAGTTCGGTTCGAGTCCAGCGGCACCTTAGAGACCCAACAAGAGTTTCAGGGTATACGATTGGAGAGAGTCAAAGTGCTCCCTTTGTCAGACATGAGCAGAGTAGAAATGGAGGTCTCGGGGTCCTTTTATCCTAGCCCGAAGGTGGGAGGGGCGTTGTAGAGGATGTAAAGGGGCAGTGCAACCAGATGGATTAGTAGGAGAGCCACTTTGGTGTCGTGGTTAAGTGCGCAGACTCTAATCTGGGAGAACCGGGTTTGATGCCCCACTCCTCCACTTGCACCTGGCTGGATAACCTTGGGCAAGTCGTAGTTCTGATAAGAGCTGTTCTTGAAAAGGAGCAGTTTGTGTCAGAGCTCTCTCAGCCCCACCCACCTCACAGGGTGTCTGTTCTGGGGAGGGGAAGGGAAAGGAGTTTGTAAGCCGCTCTGAGACTCCAAGTGAAGGGCGGGATATAAATCCAATCTCTTCTCTTCTTCTTCTAGTATCCGATAGGGCAGCAAGCTCTGAGGTTGCACCAAATGCTTTCTTTGAGATGTGTCCCTCCCTGAAGGACCATGTGGCACTCCTTTGGAAAACAATAAAAAGCGCCATCTGAGACGCGTTTGGATGCCGTGTATCCATCAGTACCAAAATGATGAGCCCAACCCGTTCAGGTGCTTGCAGCAAGATCACATGAACCAATTGTAAAGATCCCGAAACGTGAATGCCGGTATTCCAGGAGCCTGCCAGATGTGCTTGCAGCTGTCACAGGAGATGCCAGCAGCGTGAGCTGCAGTGCCCAGCACATCTGTAAGGGCGCCTGTGAATCCACACGGCCTACTACATATTCACATGGCCTTCCCCTTTGGAGTCGACCCCACTCTTCCATCACCTCCTTCCTGCTTTCTTGCAGCTTGTCTTCATTTGGGTAACACCTGCAAGATTTGTTTGGGGAAAAGGTCAACCCCTCCCCGTTCCTCTCTCTGGCTGCACTGAAGGCATGTTCTGTGGATGGGAAGGGCCTGGCGTGCTTTTTAATTTTGGACCTGTCAGTTTAGCATCTTAGTGCCATGGTGCAGCCAGGTAACACACAGGGGCAGCGATCGTAGGGCTCATTCACTGAGCTTTTAGAAGAAGAGTGGTCAACTTTAATTGCTCTGTGAATCAGCGGCAGCTTTAATTGACTCAAGCAGCTGGGCTGTTAAGCGTGCCCATGTTTATTTCTGGAAGCTCTTTTACTTCTGTTAAGTAAGAAGAAATAGAAATAATGAATGGTTTGCCCAACCTTAACGTTATCAGTGAAAATACCTTTAAATATCTCGTAGATGATCTTGTCTGCAGACACAGGGCACGTACTGGAAGGAGGCAAATGCCAGTTGCCTTGCGTGATCTGTCTGCTCTGACGTTCTGTCTGGACGCAGGCAGTCGGCTGTCCACGGCCTGTCTCCGGCATCTAGCACTCCCAAGATATATTGCCTTTGGGCACGAGAGTTCCGTTTAATTAGCGTGCCTAATAGCCGTCTGTCTAGTATTTTGTTCAGCCCACCTAAACTAATCTGCCACTCTACTTTTTGGGTGACACTTATTTTGTTCCTTTTATCTGCCTGGACCTGGACAGCTCAGGCTAGCCCGATCTCATCAGGTCTCAGATGATAAGCAGGGTCAGCCCTGGTTAGTACTCGGATGGGAGACCACCAAGGAAATCCAGGATCACTACACAGAGGCAGGCGATGGCAAGCGAAAAGCCAGTGCAGTGTGGTGGTGAAGAGTGTCAGACTAGTGTTTTGGAGACCCAGGTTCACTCGTGCCATGGAAAGTTGCTGGGTGACCTTCGGCCTGTCACTTACTGTCCGCCTAACCTACCTCACAGGGTCGTTGTGAGGTTAAAATGGAGGAGAGGAGAATGTTGTAAGCCACCTTGGATCTCCTCGGCCTCTTTGCCCTACTGTGGGCTGTCCAGTAGAACTGGTTGGCCACTGTGTGAGACAGGATGCTGGACTCGATGGACCACTGGTCTGATCCAGCAGGGCTCTTTTCTTTAAAAGGGGGTTAGATATTTTCATGGTCTATCAATGGCTACTAGCCATGGTGGCTGAGGGGAACCTCCACATTCAGAGGCACGAAGCCTCTGAGCCCCAGAGCCAGGAGGCAACATCATGGGAAGGCCTCGGCTTCTATGCCCTGTTGTTGGCCGTCCAGAGGAACTGGTTGACCACTGGTCTGATCCAGCAGGGCTCTTCTGATGTTCTCAAGGCCAGGGCATCCAAAGGGTCGACTCCTCCCATCGTCTCCAGCCTGCCACTTAAGATCTGCCTCCTAAGTCCTGCTCTCTCTCTCTCTCTCTGCCCCTGCCTTCAGAGGTGGGGCTGATGGCAACTAGAGACAGGGCCTTTTCTGTGGTGGCACAATGCCCCTCCCTCTTGAGGCTCACATGGTGCCTACTTTACCCTTGACCTGGGTAGCCCAGGCGAGCTCAGCATCATAAGATCTCAGAAGCCAAGCAGGGTTGGCCCTGATCCGTATTTGGAAGGAGGATCACTAAGGAATACCAGGGTCACTACGCACAGGCAGGCAATGGCAAACCCCCCCCCCGAACATCTCTTGCCTTGAAAGCTCCACCAGGGGTCGCCATAAGTCAGCTGTGACTTGACAGCCAAAAAAAAAAAAGTATGCCAGCCCAAAACACATTTTTTTAAATCCAGGCTTTTAATTAATTAGGATTTCCCACTTTCCTACCTTTTTTTAATGGTGTACTTCTGGTCTGTCATCTGCTTTGTGGACAGTAGTTATGCTTTTCGTGTCTATTGGCTCATTTTAAATTGCTATATTAATTTTAACTGTAAGGAGCCCAGAACAGAACTCTGGAGAGGCGGAATAGAAATTTTCGAAAGAAAGAGGAGGAGGAGGAGGTCATCCAGCAGGTGCAAGTGGAGGAGTGGGGAATCAAACCCGGTTCTCCCAAATTCAAGTCCACACACTTAACCACTACACCAAGCTGTCTCTCACACCCTGCCCAGATCTCAGCAGCCAGGCAGGCTGAGATGGGTGGAAGTGGTCCTTTAAGTATCCTGAACCCGAGCTCTTTAGGACTTTGAAGGGTAACACCAGCACCTTCAGTCGAGTCTTTTTAGCGCCAGGCTTCTCATTCAACATGGCTCTTTTCCCCGCCTCCGGTGATCCACCCCCAGCATAGCAGCCTGCTCTGTTTTTTGTCAGGATATAGCAATGAGTGCTTTCTCCCCCGGCACCAATCGGCATCAAGTCTGAAAGCTGCCCCTGCTGTAACGAGGGTCTCCTCGATAAATGCCTACATGTAGGGGGCCACCGCAATTTTTTATTAACGGTGCACCTAAGCACCACGGGTTCCCGGCGCAGACGCGGGCTGAGCCGACCCGCACTCCTTAATGCAATCTCGTTAGCACGAGTGACTGCTGGTTAATTATCGCAAACACTGTAATTACTGTCAGTGTTTACTGTTCAATTGTTTTATTTCTCTCTTTAATTATGTTGAATTATAATTAGAAGCAAAATTGCAGGATGGGCCCTGAAAGGAGTCCCGGATAAGGAACTGGCATGGAAAGACGTTCGCGTGTTGCTTCAGCGCCGTGGCTGTTAAGTGAGGCTTGAACTGCAGAAGGGGCTCTAATACCGAGGCAGCTCTTGTCCCTCTCCATGTTAATTTCCATGTGCAGAGCACTCTGCCGGTCAGTCTCACCGTTGCAGAACCCGAGTGCGGCAAGCTGCCGGCGCGAAAGCGGGCCCGTTTGTCGGTTTGCCATCTCGTTCTCTGAATGTCTGGAAAGGCTAAGTGTCAGTGGTGTTGTATAGGATTCTGCCCCTCAAGCCTGTCCAGGAATGAGAGGGGAATCCTATACTTTTACAATACAATAAACAACAACCCACAGAGGTAGGCTACCCTCTCTGGATTTCAGAACAATTTGCCACCAGAACCTCTTTTAACTAGAGTCCCCTTCCAGCCTAAGAGCAAGGTTCAGACTCTTAGCTGGCATCTGGGTTTTACACATTAGCACCTCTACCTAGAGATGGACGCCTAATTCTTACAAAGGTAGCTTATAGGGTGAGCAGAAGGCACAGGAGTTTAGCCTTGGAACTCAGTTACACATCAGAGACCATTTAATGTTTATTCAGTCAGAGCTTAGCAAAATAGACTATAAGTTTACAAAATAAGAAAGCCTAAGGCGATTTGCCTTAACTAAACATTACTGATTCATAGTTACCCCATTCAGGAGCATCCCCAGTCCAAGAGTAGCACCAAGTTATACAGTCCAAGTAGACACCAAGGGATTTTGAATAGGAGAAATCCCATCTTTGCACTCCATGTGCTTTAAGTCACAAAGCAAGTCTTTGTTCTCCGACAGACAGCATGGCAGGACAGCATTTCAAGTGTCATAAAACAAGCAGAGAGCTCACGAGCAGGAACAGAGAGCAAGAACACAAGAGCAGAGAGAGAACAGAGCTCTCTCCCATTGGGAATGACCAGTTATAGGCCCATTCCATTCACAAATTAGCTCTGGCCAGGAGCCAATTGCGAGTGGACATAGGTGTGTCCAATCAGGGCTCTTTTTGTAGCAGGTACTCCTTTGCATATTAGGCCACACACCCCTAATGTAGTCAATCCTCCAAGAGCTTACAGTAGCTCCTGTAAGAAGAACTCTGTAAGCTCTTGGAGGATTGGCTACATTAGGGGTGTGTGGCCTAATATGCAAAGGAGTTCCTGCTACAAAAAGAGTCATGCTTGCGTGTGGAGATAGGCTGGAAGTCTGGAGACTCCCTCTGCAGTCAGGTGACCCCAAACTCCAGTCTTCCCATCAGCTACATGACTTTTTGCATGCTGGCCTAGCTTCCAGCATGGAAGTGTGAAGAATGTGGGTTTATGGCATGCATTTGAGGTCATGGGGGCCCACCATTTGGCTTGTAGCAGGAAATGAGGCACAGCCTGTTATCAGAAAGATATCACAGGAGAAGGCAGGGGCTTTTAGAAATCAATATTTCTATACAGGTGTGAAGTACACTGACCATGCCACTCTTACACTGAAAGTGCTGGATTATAACTGAGGCTGGTTCTGCACCCATCTGTTTCCTCGCCGTTTTTCCGCAGCCATACACACACACACAAGTACCAGCCAGAAAAGAAAAAGCAGAGCAAAGCCCCAGGATCTCTTCCAGTTCCTCAGTGGCCACCAGTTTTTTTTTTAACCCAACCACCCTTTCCCTGTTTTTCTCTCTCTTTTATAACAAATCATTTTTAAAGTCACTTGTCAGCTTTGCTTAGTACAATTTACAGCTCGGACAGATCAGGATGGGTGGCCGTGTTAGTCCGTAGCAGTAGAAAAGAGCCAGAGTCCAGTGGCACCTTAAAGACTAAACACATCTGTGGCAGGGGATGAGCTTTCGTGAGTCACGGCTCACTTCTGCAGATCCCCTTCAGAGAGTTGCCACCAATGTTGTTAGTCTTTCAGGTGCTGTTGGATTCTAGCTCTGGGATATTTCTCTTCCTCACATGCTAGATCTCACAGGCATTACAAAGTTCATTATAAGGGATTTTCCAGGGTTTCTACCCAGTTAGTTCGTTATAGGTCTAGTCCTGTGCTAGAAGGATACCTTCTCAGTGGAAGGTCAGTCTAGATGTTCTCAGGAGATCCCTGAGTGTTGGCAGCCAGTTGCCACATTGCTTTCCAGGGGCCCCTGGGTCTAAGGGAGTTTCCCAGCAAGGAAATACACCTTCTCCCCGCCCCTTTCCTCAGCCATGATGATGGAGATCAGTTTGCCGCTTGTCACCTTTTGATGTGCTGTCAGTTTGTGGGAGGATGAGGCGGGCAAGCTAATAACGCCCTTGTCCCTTTGCTGAGTAACCGTGCAGCGCTGGCTCGTAGCTGGGTCCAGACCCGTCGTAATGTCTTACTTTAATTACTTAAATACAGGTCGATTATTCTTTTGTAATTTAATTCCTTCAGCATACTTTGTCCATTTTTGTTTGAATACATTAGCGCTCCCTGTAATAGATTCAATTTTGTTAGCTCTATAAACTGTTAGCTTGGGGGGGGGGTGAACATAACATAACATAAGAACATAAGAGACGCCAATGTTGGATCAGGCCAAAGGCCCATCCAGCCCAACACTCTGTGTCACACAGTGGCCAGAAATACCAGTGCAATCAGGAGGTCCAGCAGTGGGGCCAGGACATTAGAAGCCCTCCCACTGTTGACCCCCCCAAGCACCAAGAAGACAGAGCATCCCTTGCCCCAGAGTCCCTATCTATACCTTGTGGCTAATAGCTTTATTTAATTTTTGCATATAGAATGTCGTCCTGGCTAAAAGGCTACCGGCTGTCTCAACATGCAGCGGGGGAAAGGGCCATCAAGTCACACCCTGTGCCAGGCAAGAGGCGTTCAGAGGTGGTTTTTGGCATTGCCTGCCTCTGCATAGAAACCCTGGACTTCCTTGGGGGTCTCCCATCCAAGTACTCACCAGGGCTGCTTAGCTTCTGAGGTCAGGAAGCCATTTTTCTCCAGGCCAGTTTGGCCAGGGATCCTGGAGGTTTTTTGTCGTCATCTGGGTGTAGAACAGTGGTCACTGCAGGCGTGGAGGGGGAGGTATTTGTGTATTTCCTGCATTGTGCCGGGGGTTGGACTAGATGACCCCAGAGGTCCCTTCCAACTCTATGATTCTATGATTGTATCTGATGAGATTAGGCTAGCCTGGGCCACCCAGGTCAAGGAAAGAGATAAGCAGAGGTGGTTTGCCCTTGCCTGCCTCTGCGTAGCAACCCTGAACTCTCTTGGAGGTCTCCCATCCAAGTACTAACCGGGGCCGACCCTGCTGA